>NC_052047.1:74680379-74980379 GCF_903992535.2 Arvicola amphibius
AACAGTCTTGTGGGGAGATGGCAGAATGGCTGAAGGGAAGAATAACACTGGCTGACCTGTGAGAGATAGAACAACTCCTTCTGGGTGATTCGAGTAACCCATTTGGAAACACCTAAAAACTGTGCCATTGTTTGACCCCGTATGTGCCTCACATAACAATCAGCTTTGAATCCTACATATTTCACCTTCCAATTAGCTTCTGAGTCCCCTACTTTTCACGACCACAAGGCAGCCTTGCATAATCTAAGAAGACAGCTTTTACTGTGGAAAATAGAGAGTTCTCAAAATAATAGGAATATAAATTTGGAAGACACAAAAATAAAATACAGGGAGAAGCAAAGAAATCAAAATAATCAAAGAGAAGGAGGAGGGAATATATGAGTAAGGGAGGTCAAGATCATGATAGAGAAATCGACAGAGACAGCTGAAGCAAGGTCCTGGAAACTCAAGAACTCAGACCAGCAGCTGTGGGACCTCCATGGGTCCAAACTAGGCTCTCCAGATGTGGGAGGCAGTGGTGAAGCTTGGACTATCTGAGAGGTCCCGACAGTGGGACCAGTATCTATCCCTAGCTCGTTGCAGACCATTTCCTATGGTGGAATGTTATGCTCAGCCTTAATGTGGGAGGGAGGAGCTCCACCATGTCCCTACTTAATTTACCAGACTTTCATGAGTCCCCAAGAGAGCCCTTACTCATTGGGAGGAGTAGCTGAGTGATGGGTTGGAGGGGAACGGGAACATGGGTGGGAGGGAGAACTGTGATTGGAATGTAAAATAAAGAAAAAATAAATTTAAAAAAAGTATGGTCTGGGTTGGTAAAGTCTCCCCTGCAACCATGAAGACTTGAGTTTCATTCAATGAAACCCACTTAAACAAACAAAAGAATCAAACAAACACCATATTCAGCAGCACTTGGAATACATCTTCTCTGGGAAGTCAGAGATTAACAACCCATGGGGCTTTTCTGTCTCAGAAAACAAAACAGGTCAGGTAGCATTTTAGGAGAGACAGCTGAGGCTGTCCTCTGGCCTCTACACACTTGGGCACACACATGTACTGACATACACATTCACACACACACACACACACACACACACACACACACAAAATGTTTGCTAAACTATTATGTCAGTAAAACAAGTTTTGACATTAAATTATGATAAATATTTAACATGTATCACTATAATATATAATTAATTATAAAACTATATAATCTGTAACTCTTGATGCTTATTAGTCATACATATATTCTATCTGATGCACAGTTATACTATATATATAATATTGAACAAATAGCAAAAAAATCTTGCAAACTGAAGACATGAAAGCATGGACATATAACTGAATAGAAAAAAATTAAAAATAAGGTGCAGAAAACATAAGCACTTTTTAAAATATATATATACCAAATGGTGAAAAATACAAAAGGCATGAAAATTAGAGTTTCTGTCCAAATGTTCTAACAAACAATCAACTCATAGACATTCTGAAAGGAGATGATGATGACAGCACCAGGATTCTCATTAGGGAAACAACTCAAGAAACCTGAGAGCAGAAGAGTGGGCCAATGGGAAGGAAGCTGGCAAGGGTCTTTGGTGCTCTCAAAACGAAACGGGAGCTAATCTACTAGATCACCTCTTTTGCTCATCCTTCAGAGAACTGGTTCTGGAGGGGAGTCTAGGACCTGCAACCTCGGTAACAACCAGAACCTGCAAGGAAAGCAGCATGTGCACACTCGCCAAAGGCCAAGAGCAGACACACACAAGTCTGCAGACCCCGAAGCAGAGGTCCCAGGACATTTCAGCAGCTCAGAAGCTTTTATCTCCAAACATTCTTGGAGACTCAGAGTAAAGCAAAATATTGTACACAGACATAAACCAGGGTATAAGAAAAGAAAAAAAATTGATAGCATCAAATGTTCGCAATACAAAAAAGTCTCAAATTCATTTGGACTAAATCCACTTAAAAACCTGAGAGACCTTAAAAAAGGGAGAGAGCGTTTAACAGAGCTTTTCACTGTTTGCTAGGACGTGCCTTAGAGAGATTTCCTGTTTCGGCAATAGCGGCAGAAAAATAGCTGAGTCATTTTAAAATGCGGCTTCCTGGGGCTGTGCCGCCAGTGCAAACTCTGGCTTTAAAGCATTTCTATGGCTTTTATGGGACTGAATATTTGTGTTCCCACTCGGGATCAGAAAGAAAGTACTCTGAGACCATGCCAATGGCTCAGCACTCCTGCCTGCACCTGGGCAGAAGGCCGGATCAGGTTTCCTAGGTGTACACAAGTGGGAGAGCATGGCGGACTCCCGCCGCCATACACAGAGATGTTTCCAGGCGGTGCACTGGTCTGCCTGGCAGATTAGGCTGTAACTGAGATAAAAAGCTCATTCTCAAGAGTTAAAGTGCTGAGTGCGGCTCCTACCTGGCGGCCCCAGAGCTAGTAGAAAATGGTACGTCCTCCATTTTGAAATTGGAGAGAGGTGGAGCCAACATCCAGAACAGCTCGCCACTCTGCAGCCCTGAGCCAAGCCGCAACTGATTCAGTCACAAGCAGGCTGTGGCTCTGCTCCGCTCAGCCATGCTGAACTGTGCTAACCTCAGGTGGGAACTATCGTAATTACCATAATAACAGCACAGTAAAGGTTTAGGCTGGGCAGGAAACAGGCGGTATCGTATTACTCCTATGTGGCGCAAGCTAAAGTTTTAAGAAGCGCTTAGCATTTTAAGAACTGCTCCTGGATAGTAAAAAATTACAGATTCACAATAGGACAGATTCAGACTTAAAAGAACTTTAAATGGATCACAATGTTGGATGAGTGTACGTAGGCTTGGGAGAGAAAAGAAAAAGAATATAGAGAATAACGTTAATGCCTTAAAAAGGGTAAAGTCTTTAAAGAAACAGAATAAAGTGATAGAGTAAAAATAAGCCAGATAAAAATGGAAAATCCTTAGAGAGCCTGAATTCTGTGTATCATCGTGTTTTCTTTAAAACTTTTGATTGTGAAGGAGCTAAGTACAAAAAAAATTTCATTAAATGGGCTTCTAAACTGAACCTGCATATATGTTCTAAAGGTATCTTGACTTCAGAATTTGGATCTAAGGATATCATTCTTTGGAAAAGAGTTTCCTCTTTTGTTTCCACAGAGGATGAGACCCTGTGGATTGCTTCTATCACAATATGGTATGCTAGACCACACCCTCCTGAAAGGTTGCTGTGAACACCCTCAAAAAATTACTTTGCTCAACTGGTGACTGAGAGGGACCTAGCACACATGTTATATCATGAAAGACCTGATTAACAGCGCCCCTATTCAGCACGAAGCAGTTTGGAGAACAATAACTGCACCCATATTCCCAAATATTGTTTATAAATGTTCTTTTACATTTAAGGTGGAAATGATATAGATATGAATAATTTACATTGGTATGGATTTTAAGGTCAATTTTGTTATATGTATATGTATTTCTGCTCTTGATTAAGGTATTGTGATTGTGTAGTTCATTTTAAAATGTAATGTATAATTAAGAAATATAGGTTAATAGATAATCATCTATAATGGTCAAGTTTGTAGTCATGTTAGTTAGATTTTCTAGATGTGTATAGATCTATTTCAGATAGGCATTCTTCATATCTTTCAAAGACTACAGAATATGGCATTTTAAATGTTTTAATAACTTAGGGCTTTTCATCACAATGAGACACGTCTGCTTCTGGCAGCACCAGCTACTTCAAGAGGAGGATGGGCATTGAAGAGGCTCCTTATGAAATTTGATAGCCATTTGGACAAGAAACTGCTCTGCCTGGACTGATGCATAAACTGGACACAAAGAACCCACAGAGAGAGGACTGCTGAACTTGCCTAAAGGTGAGATGGTCCTTTGGGGTTCCTGACTCATGAAAGAATCTGCAAGACATTCTTCAGGACACAGAAGAAAGTGACTGAACTGTCTTTGAAATATCATGGAAATGTCTGCTGGATACTATGGGCCTGTAGGCCGAAGATGGATGCCCCAACGGTACAGAGGAACTTTGGGTGACTATCCAGGCAGCAAGTTGTCTCTGTCATTTCTAGAGTTTGGAAGTTGCTTACTTCTTGTTTGCTAGGTAATAGTATATCCTTCTGGAGTCTTTAATGGAGGTGAAGAATAAATAGATAGTTATAGTTTCCTTAGTTATGATAAAAGGTAAAGTAAATATAAATATTGTAACTGTAATTTTTGCTTGATAACTGTTTTGTTATATGTAATTTTACTATGTTAAAGTTAAAACTTTTCTTTTTTGTTTAAACAGAAAAGGGGGAAATGATGGAGGAGGGTTATCTGTTTATGTGTTACTTTCATTGGTTAATAAAGAAACTGCCTTGGCCCTTTAATAGGACAGAAAATTAGGTAGATGGAGTAGACAGAACAGAATTGTGGGAGAAAGAAAGCAGAGTCAGGCAGATGCCTCAGGCAGTCGCCATGCCTCTCCTCTCTGAGACAGACGCAGGTTAAGATCTCTCCTGGTAAGCCACCACCTCGTGGTGCTGCACAAATGACTAAATATGGGTTAAAGCATGATTTGAGAATTAGCCAATGAGAGGCTGAAACTAATGGGCCAGGCAGTGTTTAAATGAAAACAGTTTCCGTGTAATTATTTCGGGTAAAGCTAGCCAGGTGGCGGGAAGCAGCCCGCCGCTCCCATCACAACAAACTTCCTATTTTGAAACCACAAGAAACGAACCAACTAAATCCATATAAGCAGGAGGGTGCAGGAGAGCATTGGGCATGCCACCCATCAGACTACATTGCTGGGTCTCAGACCCAGATGATAAAGTAACATCTTATTCTAGCAACTGGCTATGATTGTGACTGGTGAGAGATGGTGCTTAATGTTTTATAACTAGGTAACATTGTATACACTAAGAAGTTAGGAAAGTCTGGAGAACTTTGTTGTTAGTATAGTTGGGTGGAAGGTCCACACTTCTTTGATGAAAACGACACAGAAGCCTGTGGAACAAGGTTAGGTCACCCATAATCCTCACACTAATTCCCATACCTGTGAAATGTTTGTTTCAAGAATACCACTGCCACCTTCATATGGGACATGAATATGCCGGTGAGAGCCATGGCAAGACTGAACAGGACAAGAGCAGAGGATCAAATTTTACTTTAAAATTTAATGTCTAAAAGAGCATCACAAAATGTGCCATTCTTCACAGTCAAAGTAATTAAGATATTTCTGTCGTTATCACTACTTTTCTAAGAAGGATGACCAGGTGAACAGAACCCCTTAGGTGTTCCTGTGATTGAAGTGTAAAGCATCTATTCGTCTTTTAGAAAAAATTAAAACAGACGGTGCTTTTCAATTAAAGCCTGGATTTATGTGACTCTGTTCTGTTTAATTTCAATTTGACATAAACTTCTGTCACCTGGAAGGTGGAAACTTCAGGTGAAGAATTGTTACAATCTTCCTTGCATGTGATATGTCTCTGGGGCATTTTCTTGGCCAGTGATTGATGTGGGAGAGTCCAGCCCACTGTGAGTGGTGCCACCCCTGGGCAGTGGTGCTAGGTAATACAAGAGACAGGCTGAGCAAGCCAAACTGAGGGAAACCCTTTCCTTCCCCTAAGTTGCTTCTGATTGTGCTGTTTATCACAGAAACAGAAAGCAAACCAGGAAAGGAGTGTAATTACTGCTTATTATTTAATAAATGACATCTACATAAAGAATCATATATTCCTAATTCTCTCTGATCCCTGACCCTGCAAATCCCATTCTATTAAAAAAAATAACAAACCCCATGAAATAAAATATTAAAGGGAACAGTAAATGATGACAATAAAATGGTAGTGAATACTTAGAAAGGCCATTGAGAAAACTAGCATTTTAGTAGTTAATTTTCTATTAAAAAATGCAACTCTGCCTCTCATGTCAACCTCATTCTTTATTAAAAATCATGACCACCTCATGAAATTGAACTTCAATAGATTTACAAAGGTCATAATTTTCATGGGTTTCATAGTATTAAATGTGGCACTGATCAATATTGGTATTTTTGCTTTATTTACTGCTACTCAACCCTCTCTTCAGAACTTCACTTTACCTTAGAAAACCTTTCATTCAGCTGATCAGCAACCACAACTTCCCAAGCATCCTATGGCAGTAATTTCTGATACCTTTGTATGTGGTTTCACTTAGGTATGGTGTTAATTTCTAAACTAGAGTAGTAGAGAGTCATTGAAAAAAAAACTGGAAGACACAGATAAGCCAACATAAAAAGCTATGTAAAATTCCACATTGGATTGTATCTTTTTAGACTTACACACACACACACACACACACACACACACACTAGTTATGTAGTTTTACTAATCTTTTCTTCTTAGATTCCCAATGTTCGATATAATAAAGAAAATAACATTATCATTTCTAATAACTGCTGCTTTTGAGTATGCTGTAATTTGTTTAAAAGTAACTAGAGGCTAGAAAAGCAACTTTGTAAATAAAAAAAATAGACTTTTAGGGACACAGAATGACAAATGATACAAAGAGAGTATGTGGGATAGTACTTTATATTTTACTAAATAAATTGATTTTCTAAAAAGTGTTTATAGTAACCCTTCTGTGTATATGAGGTTCTTGCCTCTGAGAACGAAATAAAGATGAATCAAATAAGTGTTCTGGTCTCAAGGGACTTACAATGTGTGGGAAAAGAGATCAGCACTTCAAACAAATATTTATTCAAGAAGGTACAAGAAATTCAAGGTTAAAGTTTAGAGATGGCCTATAGTATGTGCAGATAAAATATCATAGTTATATCAGGATAGATATATTAGGGCTACTGAAGAAAAGACATCATTTAGCTAAGTACTTCAAATGTGTTTATGTCAAAACTCACTACAGAATTCCAGGATAAGCAAGTAACAATCATGAAGAATGTTCAATAGAAGAGATTAATACAGAATCTAACAGTTAGTGGGACAACCATCAGATCCACCTCTCTGAAGAGCTGGGTCCATGGAATGAAGATGTTTGAATTCTAGAACCCAATTAAGTAGTAGATTAGATGGGCGATTCGCATATTCAAATCTAAACCATTTTAGAGAGATTTACTGGAGAACACAGCAGAGAAATGACTGTGTAGCTAGGTCCTCCTTGTATGTGTGAGAAAATGCATGCTTTGCATGACATCAAACTTCATTCCCACCTTGTATCTATAACACCCGTAGTTGATTGTGGTGCGGAAGAATTGTCTGCAATCTGTCAATCATGTTTTAAATAAAATGCTGATTGGCCAGGCAGGAGGTAAGGTGGGACAATCAGACAGGAAGTAGAAATGATGTAATGAAAACAGGAGAACTCTGGGAAGGAGGAAGTTGATTCCTGCCACTCCTGCCCAGACCACCAAAGCAGCAGGATGTGATCTGCTCCACTGAAAAAGGTACTGAGCCACATGGCTAACATAGATCAGAAAAATAGGTTAATCAAGGTGTGAGAGTTAGCCAGTGAGAGGCTAGAGCTAATGGGCCAATCAGCTTTATAACTTTAGAGACCTATGTGTGATTTTCTTTGGGGCTAAATAGTTGTGGGGTACCAGGCGGGACAGAAACCCAAACAAGTAGGCCTGGTCCCCTTCATGTTACATGATTGAGTCATTTGTTTTCCATTGTTGATTTTTTAAATAGTTGTGACCACCTTTCATATAAAGACATGTATTCACTATAAACAGCATATCGTTATAGAAATGCTAGCTTCCTTACCATCTGTAAGGACAAAGACACCAACTACGTAGACCTCTAGGTCATCTGATCCATCATTGTATTATCACAGTAAACTTACAGGCCAGAATTCATCTCCCAGTAAAAAGAAATTAAAGATTGTATCCACACTGTGAAAACGGCACACCCTTAGTTCTAACAGGTATGGAGTCTTTCTGGGTAGGCTCAGTTTTATAGCTTCCTCAACAGTATGTGGCAGCAACTTCATATGGCCCTTGCCCACTCTGACTTGAAATGGTAAATGCATCTTATCGAGGAGCCAGGAAGCAATAGTAATTGAAGACTATGAGTTTGGCTCAAAGCAACAAGCAGCAGTCAATACTCTGCTTCAATTGTCAGTACTCTGGTCGGGCAATGGTGGCACATGCCTTTAATCCCAGCACTCGGGAGGCAGAGACAGGTGAATCTCTGTGAGTTCGAGGCCAGCCTGGTCTACAAGAGCAAGTTCCAGCACAGGCACCAAAATCTATAGAGAAACACTGTCTCAAATATATTTATATATATATATATATTTGACACACACACACACATATATATATGTCAGTACTCTGTTGCACAGACTGCACCTTCTGCATGTGGTACTGGGGAAGCTGTAACTAAGCTTGCAGATGTTGCATGTGTCCTTCCAAACTTCAGAGAGTCACTCTGCGTTCCCAGCACTGAGAGCAAGCATAGGTCTGAGGAAGCACAGATGTGTGTGTAAACGTTAAGTTGTAGACTTCCAATAAAAGCTTTTTTGCCAAAGATGAAGGTGAAGATGAGGGGTGGAGGTGGCTGGAGACAGAGATCAGCTGCTGAAACCTTTGCTGTTCTTGTGGAGGAGTTAAGTTCACAGCGCCAACCACTTGAAAATGCCTTTAACACCACTTCTAGGGGATCTGATTCTCTGACCTCCTTCAGCACTAACATACATGGTACGAGTACACACACACACACACCCATGCACACAGACATTTACAATTAAAAATTGAAAAATAAATATTTGTTAAGAAGAAAACCTTTTTAGCAAAGTGCAGATGTTACCACAGCTGGCTACTTGAGTCTGAGACATTGAATTTTACCCACATACTCACACACACAAATACACACTCACACCCATATCCAGTGAAGACAATTCATCAAATAGAGCCTCTGTGGGGTGACACATTGTTAGTTATAAATATACATTTTATACATTGTTAAAGCTTTCCAAATGACATCAAAAAAACAGATATGTTTCTTAAATGTGTTTTATGTAACTTTTACTATTGGTGAGTGAATTGTGTACTTTGCCTTATAAGCCTATAAGAAATTTGGGTTCAATAAATTATGGATCACCAGAACTTAGGATCATAAAGTGATCCTTTGTATGTTTATTTATTTATTATATATTAAAACAAAATGTCTTTCAGCATTGTTCTGATTAAGTATAAGAATAGAAAGTTAAAGTAATGTGATGACATATATAATGCTACTCTAAATACAATGACGTCTTACTGTACAAAATCTTAGTAGGAAAATAGCACTGTACAATGGAAATACCAGGTAAAAATGAAGACTACTCCATCAAGTTCAAATTATTTACAACAAACAACATCTGAAATGCAGATGTATTTTATATACTTTGTTAATCTCCAGAGGAAAAATACAAAATGAGTGTCTTATTTTCCAGTTTCTGTGATAAACACCTTGACATGCAACTTGAGGGCGAAAGGGTTTATTTAGCTCACTGTTCCAGGTAATAGCTTGTTACAGCAGGGAAGCCCATGGCCACCAGAGCGTGGGAGAACTGGTCACCTTACTGCACAGTCAACAGCAGAAAGCAATGCTTCACCTCCGCTTCTGTCCTTTAATTTATACGGGAAAGGATCCCAAGTCAGGGGAGGATGCTGCTCACTTTTAGGCTGTGTCTTCTACCTCCGAGGACTTAACTAATATAGTCCTTCAGAGACATTCTGGGAGGTTAGCAACTACCTAGACCATCCCTCATGGGTGTGCTCTCAGGCTAGAGAACCATCACAGAAAGAAAGCCAGAACTTTACAGTTCACCATCAGCCCTGCGTGAAAGTCAGTACTTGTTTACAAATTTCTAAAAATCAACAACAGTAGAAAAAAATTTCTTCAATCCAGTGAAGGATACCCACAAATATTATAAATACTTTTCATGTTTCGCTGGAAGCAAGATTCTCGAACTTTTTATGCAATGTTTGTTTAGCAATTCCTAAAAAAATAAAATGCTACATTGAAATAAAAAGTGAGATAGATTAAAACTGTCTTTATTTTAATTTCATGCAACTCCTTTTCTTAAAGTATTAAAGAATATACAAAACAATTATTACTGTCACTAAAAGATTACCTAGGTCACAGAGTAGAGGGTTAATATTCAAATCCCAATTCTGTGCCTGTATATTCTCAATACAGAACTGGGAAATAAAAATTTTAGATGCCATCACTATGATAGAATCTAAAAACATTTTAGGAGGAAAAAGTGCTTAATTTGGCTTATTCATCCTGATCACTGATCATTATTAAAAATACAGTTTTTAATTTAAGAAATTATGTGTCAATAAAAGATTACAGAGGAAATGGACAGACATTGATATACTCTGTTCATGAAATAGACTCAATATTTTTATTAGCTAATTAATTAACTAATCAATTTTCCAAGCCTGATTATTTCCCCTCTTCTCCTCCAAGTCCCTTTCCCATCCTCCTTTCTTGCCCCTATCCATCCACTCCTTATAAGTTTTCTTCAAACAAATGCAGTCCTCCTGTGTATATCAGCTAGCCATGGATGGCATAGCATGCTACAGTAAGACTAGGCATCTCCTCTCTCATTAAGTCTGGATGAGACAACCATATAGGAGGAAAGGGTCCCAAATGCAGGCAACAAAGTCAGAGACAGCCCTTGCTCCCTCTGCCACGAGTCCCACAAGAAGACCAAGCTACACAATTGTAATATATAACCAGAAGGCCTAGGTTAGTCCCATGCTAGTTTTTGGTTGGAGGTTCTAGAGTTAATATTTTTAAGAGAACATTTCTCCTTCAGTGGATTTGAGGACTCAACTGACAATAAGAGTCTACTATCCAGGTGGAAATCCAAGAGTTCGAAAACAATACAAATATTTAAAAAGCTCTTGGAACTAACATTCTTTGATTGCAAGTCTTGTAAAACTACTAACAGACACTGAGAGAAACAGTTAATAAATAGGACCTCTTGAAACTGAAAAGCTTAAATAAAGCAAAGGACACGGTCAACAAGACAAAACAACAGCCTACAAATGGGAAAAGATCTTCACCAACCCCACATCAGACAGGGGTCTGATCTCCAAAATATACAAAGAATTTATCATCAAAAGAAAAAATAATCCAATCAAAATGGAGGACAGACCTAAAAAGAGAACTCTCAACAGAGGAATCTAAAATGGCTGAAAGACACTTAAGGAAATTGTTCAACATCCTTAGCCATCAGAGAAATTGGAAAATGTAAAAGAAATGGATATTTTTTAGATAAGTACCATTTACCAAAGTTGAACCAAGACCAGGTGAACAATCTAAATAGGCCTGTTGGTCACGAAGAATTAGAAGCTGTTATCAAAAACCTCCCTACCAAAAAAGCCCAGGACCAGATGGCTTCAATGCAGAATTCTACCAGAACTTCCAAGAAGAGCTAATACCCATATTCCTTTATGTATTTCACAATATAAAAACAGAAGAGTCATTGCCAAATTCCTTTTATGAAGCCACAGTAACCCTGATACCAAAACCACACAAAGGCTCAACCGAGAAAGAGAATTACAGGCCAATCTCACTCATGAACATCATCGCAAAAATTCTCAATAAAATACTGGCAAACCGAATCCAAGAACACATTAGAAAAATTATCCATTATGATCAAGTAGGCTTCATCCCAGAGATGCAGGGCTTGTTCAACATACGCAAATTTATCAATGTAATCCATCATAAAAAACCATATGATCATTTCATTAGATGCTGAAAAAGCATTTAACAAAATTCAACACCCCTTTATAATAAAGGTCTTGGAGAGATTAGGGATACAAGGTTCATACCTAAATATACTAAATATAATAAAGCTATTTACAGCAAGCTGACAGCTAACATCAAATTAAATGGAGAGAAACTCAAAGCCATTCCAAAAAAATCAGGAACATGACAAGGTTGTCCACTCTCTCCATATCTCTTCAATATAGTGCTTGAAGTTCTTGCAATAGCAATAAGACAGCATAAGGAGATCAAGGGGATTCAAATTGAAAAGGAAGAAGTTAAACTTTCATTATTTGCAGATGATAAGATAGTGTACATAAGCGATCCCAAAAATCTACCAAAGAACTCCTACAGCTGATAAACACCTTTAGTAATATGGCAGGATACAAGATCAACTCCAAAAAAATCAGTTGCCCTCCTATACACAAAGGATAAAGAAGCAGAGAGGGAAATCAGAGAAGCGTCACCTTTCACAATAGCCACAAATAGCATAAATTATCTTGGGGTAACTCTAACCAAGGAAGTGAAAGATCTATTTGATAAGAACTTTAAGTCTTTGAAGAAAGAAATTGAAGAGGATACCAGAAAATGGAAGGATCTCCCCTGCTCGTGGATTAGGAGGATCAACAAAGTAAAAATGGCAATTCTACCAAAAGCAATCTATAGATTCAATGCAATCCCCATCAAAATCCCATCAAAGTTCTTCACAGACCTTAGAGAACAATAATCAACTTTATATAGAAAAACAAAAAACCCAGGATAGCCAAAACAATCTTACACAATAAAGGAACTTCTGGAGGCATTACCATCCCTCACTTCAAACTCTACTACAGAGCTACAGTATTGAAAACAGCTTGGTATTGGCATAAAAACAGAGAAGTCGACCTATGGAATTGAATAGAAGACCCAGATATTAACCCATAAACCTATGAACACCTGATTTTCGACAAGGGAGCTAAAAGTATACAGTGGAAGAAAGAAAGCACCTTTAACAAATGGTGCTGGCATAACTGGATGTCAACCTGTAGAAGAATAAAAATAGATCCATATCTATCACCATGCACAAAACTCAAGTTCAAATGGATTAAAGACCTCAATATCAATCTGACCACACTGAACCTGAAAGAAGAGAAAGTGGGAAGTACTCTACAACATGTGGGCACAGGAGACCGCTTCCTATGTATAGCCCCAGTAGCACAGACAATAAGGGCAACATTGAATAAATCAGACCTCCTGAAACTGAGAAGCTTCTGTAAAGCAAAGGACACTGTCATTAAGACAAAAAGACAACCTACTGACTGGGATATCTTCACCAACCCCGCAACAGACAAAGGTCTGATCTCCAAAATATATAGAACTCAAGAAACTAGACTTTAAAATGCTAATTAACCCAATTAAAAAATGGGGCACTGAACTGAACAGAGAATTGTCAACAGAAGAAGTTCAAATGGCCAAAAGACACTTAAGATCATGCTTAACCTCCTTAGCGATCAGGGAAATGCAAATCAAAACAACTTTGAGATACTATCTTACACCTGTCAGAATGGCTAAAATCAAAAACACTAATGATAGCCTTTGCTGGAGAGTATGTGGAGTAAGGGGTACACTCATCCATTGCTGGTGGGAATGCAAACTTGTGCAACCACTTTGGAAATCAGTGTGGTGGTTTCTCAGGATATTCGGGATCAACCTACCCAGGATCCAGCAATTCCACCCTTGGGAATATACCCAAAAGATGCCCTATCATACTATAAAAACATTTGTTCAACTATGTTCATAGCAGCATTATTCGTAATAGCCAGAACCTGGAAACAACCTAGATGCCCTTCAATAGAAGAATGGATAAAGAAAGTGTGGAATATATACACATTAGAGTACTACTCAGCGGTAAAAAACAATGACATCTTGAACTTTGCATGCAAATGAATGGAAATAGAAAACACTTTACTGAGTGAGGTAACCCAGACCCAAAAAAGAGGAATATGGTATGTACTCACTCATAAGTGGATTCTAGACATAAATAAAGGTCAGTGAGCCTATAATTCGTGATCCTAGAGAAGCTAAATAAGAAGGTAAACCCAGCCGGGTGGCGGTGGTGCACACCTTTAATCCCAGCACTCGGGAGGCAGAGGCAGGCAGATCTCTGAGTTTGAGGCCAGCCTGGTCTACAAGAGCTAGTTCCAGGACAGGCTCTAGAAACTACAGGGAAACCCTGTCTCGAAAAAAAAAAAAAAAAGAAGGTAAACCCAAAGAAAAACATATAGTTATCCTTCTGGATATTGGAAGTAGACTAGATTGCCAGGCAAAAATTGGGATCTTGGGGGTGGGGTGGGGGTAAGGGGAGATGGGGAGATGGGGAGAGAAAAGTGAGGAGGGGAGGATGGGGAGACCCTGGACGAATGGGATGGTTGGGATGGAGAAAGGGTGGATAGGGGAGTAGGAAAGAAGATATCTTAATTAAGGGAGCCATTTGAAGGTTGGCAAGAGACGATTCTAGAGGGGTTCCCAGGTGTCCATGGAGATGTCCCCAGCTAGTTCCTTGGGCAGATGAGGAGAGGGAGCCTGAAATGGCCCATCCTATAACCATACTGATGAATGTCTTGCATATCACCATAGAAGCTTCATCTGGCGATAGATGGAGATAGAGACAGAGACCCACATTGGAGCACTGGACTGAGCTCCCAAGGCCCAAATGAGGAGCTGAAGGAGGGAGAAATAAGCAAGGAAGTCAGGACTGTGAGGGGTGCGCCCACCCACTGAGACGGTGGGGCTGATCAAATGGGAGCTCACCAAGGCCAGCTTGACTGGGACTGAAAAAGCATGGGATCAAACCGGACTCTCTGAACGTGGCGGACAATGAGGGCTCACTGAGAAGCCAAGGACAATGGCACTGGGTTTTGATCCTACTGCATGTACTGGCTTTGAGGGAGCCTAGTCTGTTTAGAAGCGCACCTTCCTGGACCTGGATGGAGCATGTAGCGGGGAGGACCTTGGACTTCCCACAGGGCAGGGAACCCTGGCTGCTCTTTGGACTGGAGAGGGATGAGGAGGGGAGTGGGGGGAGGGGAGGGAAATGGGATGTGGGGAGGAGGCAGAAATTTTTAATAATAAAAAATTTTTTTAAAAAATTAAAAAAAAAACATGGAAAAAGCTCTCTTCAACCTCAGGGTAGAAAAAGTAGTTTTTAAAAGATTTTTAAAGTATCAGTGAAGAAAACATGTTTTATAAGTTGGAATTTATTAAATAAAAATTTCTACTTTTTAAGAAAATGTTTAAAAAGTTGAAGCTTCTAAAACTAATGAAAATGGTGGTAAATATAAAATTTAATGGATTTTGATCTAAAATGTATAAACACCAGTTAATTCATACAAAAGATAGGCAACCAATTTTTCCAGACATGAACCTGTGAACAGACTCTTCACTGAATATGGCATGAAAGGCCAAAAGTACATAAGAAAGTGTCAACATTGGTTAGTCAAAAGACAAGCACAGTTACAAACCGCACTAGGATATCACTTCACAGCCGCCAGAGAGGTTAAATCTGCAATTACTGACATCTGTGCTGACATGATGTGGCACCATGGGAGCATTCAAGGACTTCTGGTAGAAGCATAAAAGGTACAAGGACATTTTGAGAAGTAACTTGGAAATGTCTTATAAAACTATGTACAGATCATAAGCACAATAATTTAATTTTTCTGAAAGTCCATGTTCACAAAATTATTTATGTAAAAAGTGCTCAATCTGCCTCAATTCTGGTAGTAAAAAAAATGTAGACATCATTGAGATGTCCATTAACTAGTGGATGGGAAAAAATGGTAAAGCCATGAAACAGAACATTTCATAAAAGAAGGGAACAACTTCCAGGGGTATGTGGCATAGGAGGAATCATGGGAATCATAGTGAAAAGGGTCAGACATCAAACATTGTATAAAGACATGGGATTCTCTGAATGGAATCCATAAGAAAAATGAAATGAACTCTTGGTGATTAGGATGTGTGGGGTGCAGTTGGCAGCCACATAAAGAACTGTCTTGAAACTATAATAGCGAAATTTCTGAATAGGTAACAGTAAATATTGGGACTAGTGTATAAGGCACACATATGTACATTGATTAAAACACATTGAATTCCATAAAATCTGTGGTAAGTACATATATATGTATATTGGTTAAAAATGCATTAATCCATGCAATCTGTGCATTGTATACTACATATATTACATTACATGTGAACTGTTTCCTGATAAAGTTAGTTTAAAATGACATAAGCAGGTTCTATACCCTCATACGATCATCTAATGAGAACCATCATATGAGTTTATTTCTCACAGTTCAAAAAAATTTTTATTATTATGCTGATTTGGCATTTGGTACAATTTTAATAGTCACAAACTCAATACAAGCCAGCAGTGAGTCTTCATAAATAACAGCTGTAGTCATATTAAATAGAGGCCACTGACTTTATGGGAAGCCCTGCTAATGAAGCATTGAGATCGTTTAAATAGAGAAAGATGTTGGAGGATCCAGACCCCACCAGGCATGAATCTTCCAACAGTGCTGGGCTCCGAGGAACAGAATAATTAGAAACATGGGCCTCCCACACTGTGTGGAGCCATGGGGCTTCAGGAAGACACCCTCCCCCTCTTCCTAACTAGTGGAACTCATTTCAATTGCATCGGTTTTATAGTTTATTCTACATGTGATCTGAAAATTTATTTTTGTGATTGTCTAGTAGTTGTAAGCCTAAGGATATGCAGTGCTTTGTATTTGCATATGTTTAAGTAAAATTAAAATAAAAAGAATTTTATATTGAGGGACCATGTGAACAGTTTCTCTTTTAAAATATATCAATACATTACTCAAGACTGGAATATGCTGAGTGTTTCTAAATGGTGTTGTAATTGGAAAAGGTCCAGAAATCTTGACTGGAAGCTGGGGCTGCCAGAAAGAAAAAAAATGTAGCAAAGCTGGCAATGGGGACTCTGTGCACAATTCAGGCCAGTTCTGCCTCTGAAAGCACACAGGCAGAGCCACTGGGACGGCATGAAAGAAAGTTTTGTGCAGAAAAGGCAGTGGCTTCTTTTCTAAGTGAGAGACCACGCTTGAGAACTGTGAAGATAGGCTCCAAATCCACTTACAGTCTAATCATTACGGTGGGATTTTGACGTTTGCAGATAGTCTCAGCAGCCACTGTCTGAGCTGTGGCAGAGCTGAATTCAATTAGTGAATTTAACAAAGCATTTGATTTGCCAGAGCTGTGTATTTTGTATTTGCAAAGAAAAAAATCAAATTCAAATCTGCTTGGGAGAGGAAGGAGGAGAAGGGAGAAAAGACGAGGAGGAGAAAGGAAATGAGAAAGAGGATTAGGGGAAACATAAAAGAAGAGAAGAAAAGGGAAGGGATGGAGAGGGCAGAAGAGTGGTAAAAGAAGAGAGAAAAGGGGAGGGAAGAGGAGAAGGAAGGCGAAGAAACGGGAAGAGGAGAGGAAGAAGAGAAAGGGAGTAGAGAAGAGGACAAAGAGAAAGACAATAAAAGGAAAATACTGAGTACAGGTGACCCAGCAGTTGAAGAGATAAGCACATCTGTGAGTCTGGAAGCTCCCACACAGCACTATCAGGAGTTGATTTGTTTCTTGTTTGAATTTTCTTCTGTGCTGTCTCCATTTCCGGTAGAATACACAGCATGTGCTACCTTTAGCACACAGACCCTTAAATTTTACAAGTTGCATACTACTAGGAGGAGGAAAACAATAAATCTTTAGATGGTTTAAGTAAGTACCAGCCCTGGTTTTCCCTGTCTCAAAGCCATTGTGGACACATCCTTGCACCACCCTCCATGGTCTATGAATAAAGAAGCTGGCCAGACCTAAGCATGAGCATAAATACATTTCTAATGGACAAAGTGTAACGTTGTCTTTGAGAAACAAGGATGAAAAAGTTGAATGCAATTATATTGGTTAGATGATATAGGTTGCTATAGTAATACTTGAAACAGTATTACTCAAAGGATACTAGAGAGTCTGGTTTCTGGTCCATATGTCAAAGACCAGATATCTTGTCTTGCAGTGAAAATCTCAAGCAATGAAATCAAATTCTATTTAGATTTTTTTTTTGGAAGGGGGAATCAAGTTCACAAACAAAGCAGACCTCTAATCTTCAAATAAAATACACAGATAAGAGGATGTGCAAAGTTATAATTTATTGGAGCAGAAATCCACCTTCCGATTTCCATGGGAACTGAGCAGAGGTGGTAAAACATGAACTGTGATTGTCATTGCTGGAGAGGGTGTGTGGGCAAGGGGGCCTCCAAAGCTCCAGCTGAACCCTATCACCCAGGGGTCTCTCAACTTTTATGATTTTACCTTCTGAAGTTGCACCCAGCTTCTGCTTCTATCAAAGGGAAAGAAACAGCAGATATTCTGAGATATACCAGAACACCCTCTTTTCCTTTTAACAGTGCCTGCCCCTAGGAGACCCTATTTAATTAGAGATAACTGTTTGGGGGTAAAGAACACTCAGATGTAACCTCACGATTTGAACAGAAAGCAAACATCAGAGACAAACGGGAAAAGATGGTTACTTTCCAGGAATTTAAAATGACAGTGGCTGACAAGGAAAAGATAACACTGGATAAAGACAACAACACATGCGTACTAGAGGTAAAGAGGCTGAAGTCCTCAAAGGGAGCTAAAAAAGAAATGCTAAAGATCAAAAAGCACTAACAAAAATGAAAAATGCCTTTCATCAGCTCATTGGCAAAGGGCACAAGGGGAAAGAAGTTTAAGGATGTCTTGCATCAAAAAAAAAAAAAAAAAAAAAAAAAAAAAAAAAAAAAAAAAAACAAGAGTAATGAGACTGAGAACAGTTCAAAAAATAAAACTAATTATTTGGAAGAAATAAAAACCGAACAAGTTATATGCCCATGAGAATTTAAGAAAGGGAGAAAAAGAAAAGTGGGGAAAAAGGAAGTGATGGACACATGGTTTGACACTAGTAACTAAGAATTTCCACCAAAATTAAAGTAAACAGAACACAGATTTACAAATCTCAGAGAAACCCTAGAGGGATAAATTGCAGGTCACAAAACAGGTACCTAGCAGAAAAAGCAAGTCCATAATTAAAAGGATCCAAAGTTCAAGGCCATTCTTGGCTACATAACTAGTCAGACACAAGTCTAGCAGCCAGGAGACCCCATTGCAAAGAAGGAAGTGGAAGAGAAAATGGAGGAGATCAGAATTAAAAAAAAAGAGGGGGGGGGGGAGAAAAGTTTCACCAAATGCCAGATGGAGGAAAAACTTTTCCCATGAAAGAGCAAACAGAAAATTTATGCAACATCTTGGAAATCAAGTAAGAAGGGTGGTGGAAATCACAGCTGCGTGTCACACAAGCAATATTTTGGTCCGTAAAATATCTCGGGAATCCTCTTCCAACAGAAGAGGAACCTAGAACAGAAGAAAAGAATTCCCCCAGGAAAGTTCACTGTGTAGGGTTAAACCAGAAGCTTGGTGAGGCTTCAACTACTTCTTAAGAAGTTTGCCAATGCTACATAGCTTACCTAAAGTTCATGATCCTCTTGCCTCTGCCAAAAGTTAAAGTAAGATGAGGTTAATTGTGATTGAAGATATAAAAATATGTTTAATAAATTTAGCAGGACTCAAGTATACAGTACTTACTACGTCTGAACAGTGATGCACCAAGACTGGGCACTTATATAAAGATAAAGTTATTAAAATAAATTTTAAAAATTAAGAACAAATAAAGACTTTCTAAGGCAAACTGAAGTTAAAGAATTTGTTGCTAGTAAGCTCAACTTACAATATCACCAAACAAGTGAAAAACACATTGGCATATTTTCTTCACTGTTCTAAGTGGACACTACTGAGCTAGTGAACTGATGTAGTCTAAAAGCAAGCCATCATGTGCATGGTAGGCGCTCCTGTGATCAATAGTAAACCCAATCTCTGATGCAGCAGGGACTGGCTACTTAACCTGCTCTAGGGTGGCACGGTAATGGCAAGAATAATAAACCAAGTCTAGTGTCTATGCAAAGACTAGAGTGAAAGACCAGCAATCAGCTGATAGCCCAGTGCCTGCAACCATGACCAGGGAGGCTCCACTGTTCTCAAACTCTGGTGAACCTGAGTAGCCTCTTCACTGGACTGTGCTGGAAACTAGGTGTTGAACACCTCAAGAATCCAACAATCCAAGGTGGACGAACACTGAGGGATGCAGGGAAACCCACCTTCTATTATATGGTTTAGTAATTCATTTTACTACATACTATAGGTGTGACACGTGCTGGCTGCCTGAAATTCAGAGGTGACTGTGGTAGTGATTGAGGTATGGAGATTAGAAGTGATAATTATTCTGTATTAATAATTATTCTGTATCAATGGATTCAACCAACTGTCCATCAGACATACTCAGAAGAGGGCTAGAGAGATGGCTCAGCAGGTAAGTGTACTTGATGATCAGTTCCCAGAGCAGTGTGTTGGGAAACTCATAACTGCCTGTAACCCTAGCTGGGATGCCCTCTTCTGGCCTCTTCCAGCACCTGTACTCATTTGCACATATCCATCAATGAAAACACACAGCATACATGCAGGAAGTAATTAAAAATAAAATAAATAAAAATATTCAGAAAAGAAACCGTATCTTCACTAAGCCATATAGATATTTTCTCATTGTTCCCTAAACAATGCAACAACTATTTGCATATTTACATTGCTCTAGGTGTTATAAGTAATCAACAGATGATTTGGAGTGTATTAGAGGAAGTGTATAGGTTCTAAGCATATTAGTACATCTTTTGGAAAGAAGAAATATAGGAGGAGGGTCTGCTTGTTTGTCCCTGCCACCCAGCTAGCTTAGCCCCAAAATAACCACACAGAAACTATATTAATTAAATCACTCCTTGGTCCATCAGCTCTAGGTTCTTGCTGGATAACTCTTGCATTAATTTAACCCATTTCTATTAATCTGTGTATCACCACAGGGCAGTAGCTTACCAGGTAAAATTCACAGCTTCTGTCTCCTTAGGTTCCATGGCTTCTTCCTGACTCCACCCTTCTTTCTCCCAGAATTCAGTTCTGTCTTCCCTGCCTACCTAAGTTCTGCCCTATCAACAGGCCAAGGCAGTTTCTTTATTTATTAATGGCAATGACAGCACACAGAGGGGACTCCCACATCAAGGAAATACAAATGTAAGACTTTTGTGTTGTGGTAGAGCCTTAGAACCAATCCTATGTGGATACAGAAGGTCATCTAAATATGTAACATATCCCAAGTGTTCAGGAGTCTCTATTAGGAAACAAAGGCTCTCTAAGCAATTTGATAGGTTCCACATACCTTTAACTAGGCTACCTCAAATCAGTACCAACTGCAAAAGATCAATAGTACCATGGAAATCATTATGAGCAGAAGGAGTCTTCAAGCAGTCTCGTCAGTGTGACGACCTGGAAAGCTTCCCTTCAAAACAGGCTCTCCTGGCTGCTTTCCCTTGGTTTTTAGTGTCCCCGTTCTAAGCACCTACTAGTCATCATTTTCTGCATCCCCCACACCTTCTGCTTCTACTTCATGTGTCTGACTTTATTGTTGTTGCCCTTTATAGCCCAAATACCTGAGGCTTCTCATACTTGGGTTCCATATTGAGATGGTTTGGGGCAAAGACCCGACTCTGTATACCAGTCAGGCCTTACAGTCTTATGAGACAAGCACTGATTATCCTAGCCCACATCCGCAGCCTGGTATCTGAGCATCAAGCATGATCAGAGCACTATGCACTTTGAATTGTCACTAAAAACAGAACACCAGCCACCCTCAGATTACAACATTGCTTAAGGATCTGGTGATATCCAGAAAGGTGGGAATGACACAGAGGTTTCTAAGTTCCTAACCTTACTGTGGATTGTTTAGGAAGCCAATCAGCTCGAGGTAAAAGGAACAAGTTATATCAGGGAGACAGGTGCCTGGTTCTACCAAAAATTCGCGTGCCATTGGCTCACCATCAACTCACCTGGAAATACTCTCCCACTCTTACAGACAGGACATAAACACTGCATCTTCTAGGGCATCACAGTCAGGTCTGATACCTTGCTCTTTGGAAGACCAAAAACTAAGAAGCCCCGAAACACGATGCACCTGAAATCTTTTATTTCTGCTTGATACACACAGGCCCTTGTCTATGAGACTACTATACCTGCCAGGACAGTCCCAAGAATTTACAGCAATCCTCTTACAATGCTTCCAGACCAATACACTCTGACCAGTTAGCGTCTTTCGTAATAATTATTTTCAAAAGCATTTCTACCCATAAATATTGATGCCTGTGATGCTCACACATTGGTTTAATTTACAATATATGACAATGAATCCATCGGAACCCAGCAAGCTTTTGCAACCAATTTTGAAAAAAGCCTGAGTCATCCATTCGATTATCTGAACAGATGCTGCTGACGTTTGGCCTCCTAGCAGAAAGGATGAGTCCCTGAGGTGTGTTGTAATCAGGCAGCCTGAGCAGCAGGTCAGCCCAGGGAACAGTAACTCTCAACCCCAGGCATGTATCAAAAGGGTAAGCAGTTACAGAACTGCTTCTCTGCCGACTGGTAGCTTGCTCCAGAGCAGAACTTTAATTAGTGGTTCCCTTAATAGCCAGGCATGCTCTGTGAACATCCATAAAAAGCCGTCTGAACATGACGGTGGTTTCTCTCACTCACTCATTAGCTTTAGATAATGGTCAATGGTCACCCTAAACCACAAAAACTCTGCTTACTCTAATTTCAGGTGAAAGTGGCTTTTGTTCCCCTGAATTTGGAAGAGAAACATTTGACATACCTTTCTTCTCTGGCTCATACCAAGAGTTCACATTGAATGTGCCTTTGTCAGAGGTGTAAACTAAGTGAGGACAGCTCTTATTATCTGGGCCTAAACCTTTGGCAATCAGCAGGACACTGGCCAACCCCTCTGATTTTCTGCTTTTCTTGCTCTACACCATGAGCGAAGAACATGCCTTCACAGAGGTCTTCTTTCTCCTTGGCAGCATCTTTGTACTTTGCCAGCCTCAAGGACAGGCATGTTGGCAGCCAGACGTATCTCCCCTTTGCTACCTCTGGGTTACCTTCCCCCTGGGTGCTCAAATGGCTTCTTTCTTCCCAGGAAAGGTCATAGGGTGTGTTCATTCCATGTAACTGCTTGCCAGACCCCATAGGAACATTTCTGTTCCTTGGCCATTTTCAGTCAACTTAACTTCACTCTGTACTTCATTTCACACGATCTGTATTTACTCTCAATCTACCAATACCCAAGGCCATCCATTCCAGTGGATGATTTTGCTGCATTGGATTATTTTCATCCTTCTAACTTCTCTTCACTCACAAAGCACCTTCTCTTGCCTCCATGTGTCCAGGATCCTGTTCCCCATCAAGGTATCCTCCCTCAGCTATTCTTGCACTGGTTTGGTCTCCATAAAGGGGACAACAAACTTGAAATCCAGTTACAGCCGGACACTAGTGTAAGACATACAGGTGAGAAGTAGATGAAGAAGGCTCAGGAACTGGCGCGAAGGGCCACCCCTCCTAGTGTCCTGTGTCACCACTGTGCCTCTACTCTTCTGGGAGCGTGGTTTGAGAGATGAAGCCTTGTAGTGTTAGCTGCACAAACAGCCAACTGAACTGAATTTCCATAAGAAGCCAGGAATGATCTGCCCTCTCCAGATGGCAACTGAACTGAAGTAACGCTTAGCCCTTCCTCCCGTTCCCTTCTTTTCCTTTTCCCTGATTACTTCTGTTCCTCCCCCAAGAGGTCTTGTTAGGACCCTCAGCACTAAAGATAGAAAGATGGATAAAACACAGTCCAATCATTTAGTAAGATTATATTTCCTAGGTGAGTACCGACACCCTGGAGCTATGAAAAAGTTGAGTGCTATAAGATTGTAATAGAGACATAAACCATGCCTGGATGGAGAAGCAGAAGGTAGAATTAATTTTGCCTAACGGCAAAAGAAAGGTGACCCACCTCTCAAGGCAAAGTTGAACCCTGCTTAGAATCCATGTGCACGGCTCTTGCTCAGGGCTACCCTGAAGCTGATCACACATTCTCAACCTGGTCACTAAAATAGAACTATAATGCAGCTGGCTGATTTAACTCCTGAATAAAGATAGAAAAGAGGAAGGAGTAAACTGGGCTAAAGTCCAACACAGGTGAAGCAATATTGTGCTCCATTCCCAAAACGGAGAAGTTCCTAACAACTGTTGATTATTTTCCTTTTAAAGACATCTGGACCCTGCAGCACTGGGTAATTGCCCCATGCTTCAAAGTGAAACTTGATGTGGTTCCATGAAACTCATACCACCTTACTCCTTGACAAAGATCTTTCTGTCGCTGTCCTTTACTCTCTAACCTAAAAGACAGGGTAGGGAGGATAGAGAGAGAGGAGAGGAAATAAAATGGAAAAGAATAATGGAAAGGTAGGAGAGAAAGATGAACCACAGAAATTTACTGCATTGAAAATAGATGAGTGGCAAATCCCTTCTGTGGTGGCAAAATTCTCTTTGTTTAGTTGCTGGATATGGGAACGTATTGTTGTAAGGGGGTATTTCTGTAGGAGGAGGAGGGCTGGTTTGTTCATCCCAGCCACCTGGCTAGCTTAGCCTTGAAATAACGACACAGAAACTGTAAAATGAAGAAGGTCGCTTAGAAGAAACCCCACACTAGCTCAGAATTGAGAAATAGGTGGTTATTTATTTAGGGGTAGACTCACAAATCAGAATCCTCTGCTTCCATGGAGATCAGAAATCGAATCCCACAGCCAGAAAAAGAGCCGGTGCATGCTCTATATCGAGTTTATATAGTATAAGAGGCCACGCCCCAGTGGGTGGGTAACCACTGGCTGTAAGACTTCCTACAGCATGTTTCTGTAAGGGTTTATTGTTGAAGGGGAGGTATTGCTATAAGGGTACATTTCTACAGGAGGGTATTGCTGTGACAGACCTGACCATGATGTTTTCAAGAGAATTGTACAAGGACTTAGGGCTGGAAAAGTCACTGAATGCTCAGAGACCAATGAGCTGTTTTTTGAAATCTTGGGCGATAAGAATACTAACACAAATGCAGGTGATGGAGGTCTGGTTTGTGAAGTTTTAGAGACAAGTTTAAAGACTCTCTCCAAATAATTTCCTATTTTTAACTAAGAATCTGTGGTTCTGGTCAGCAGAGTCTCAAGAAAGAGGCATGATTAACAAGGGACCAGCACAACTAAAATAAAATTTTTTCTTTACCAGAACAGGTGATGCTAGTCATCTGGGCTAAGAAATAAGCAGTGTTTAAGAAATCAGCATCACCAGTTAGTGGTGGCCACAACTTTAATCCCAGAATTTGGGAGGCAGAGGCTAACGGATCTCTGTGAGTATGAGGCCAGCCTGGTCTATGAAGCGAGTTCCAGGACAGCCAGGGATGTTACACAAAGGAAATCCTGTCTTGGAAAAAAACAAAAACAAAACAACAACAACCAAAAGAAAAGGCATTGAGAGACAAAGCTGTGGTCCAGAGGCAGCCAAGGTTGCTCTTCATGCTGGCAACCAAACAATAGTGTACCAGTCACCCAGGCAGTGCTAACTTCAAAGGCGTGAAAAGGTCAGAAAGAGTAGGTGAGTCCAGGAAAAGCCATTGGTAGAGGCACAGCCTCAGCTACAGTCAAAAGCCCCAGGATTGAGGGGGTTATGGAGATATGTTGGAACTCAACAAAGTGGCATGGTCGGAGTCCCTGACGAAAGCCCAGAACACACTAATAGTGAAGGTGCAGCCCAGTTGTAGTGGAGACGTTGGCATTTGGGAGATGCCAATATCATGGGACAACCACCTAGGGAACTAGCAGATGGAGAATGGAGCTAGCCTGAACTAGACAAGCTGCATACTCAATGGCTGCCCAAGCCCTTTGATGGAGCCCAGAAGACCGTGAATGAGTCCCAGAAGTCTGACACTGACTTCACACTGTTGGAATTTGATTTTGCTTTGTTCAGATTATGACTGTGCCCTGGTTCTTCCCTCTTGGAATAAGAAAGTATTTAACTTGTTTAATTTTGTAGGATCCCACAGTTGAGAGAGTGAACTTTTAAGGAGATTTTAGAATTTTATAGAGACTGGATTTCTAGAGTAACTTTGAATTTTAAAAGAGATCAGTTATTTTAAACCATGTAACTAGTGTCAAGCTTCAACTTCTCTCCATAACTTCCACCCTGGCCCCTCTTGGATGACTCAAACTTGTGTCAAATTGAAATAAAAGCCAGCCAAGATGGGATGTAAATATTGCAATATAAATCATAAATAACTGAAAATTCTGCAGTCTTAACAAATATTGAGAGGGACAAACGAGGAAGGAAAAATTCTATCTGAAAAGTGATGTGTTTGTGTGTGAACTTGAAAAGTGATCAATTGTCCTGGTTGGGGCAAGTCACAAGTCCCTCCAGGTGCAAAGAGACTTGGGATCAAGGTAAGACAAATGAAACATCCCTTATGGGATCAAGATGAGGCAAATCAAACATCTTCATTCCTTCAATTGGACCCTGACTTTCAGTTATGCTTCTTCACACTTATTATTACATAGTCCCAGAAAGTGCACAGCTATTTCATGAGTGTGGCAATTAGCAAAAACACCCAGGACTCTACAACACATTGGATGCTGTCCCTAGGTACCCCATCGAGGGCTTCCCACATTAGAAATGATCACAACCCCAGCCCATTCTCACTGTAGCCTGTGGTGGTATCTGTATCAGAGGCATCATACAACACCAGAAGTTATGATTGATGGGTACTGGAAAAGGATCAGGGAACCGCTGGAGGTAAGGCAGCAGCCCCCAGGCACAAGACAGTTCTTCTCGTCCCTGAAGGCGACAAGAGTGGCAGCAGGGAAACTGACAAAATTCTTATCAGTGTGCATGGTTGCTCTCCTGTGGAGGGTCTCCCGGGGATTTTCCAGGCCCTATTGCTTCAGGTCCCCCATTTAAACCTTGGTTGGTCATCTACATGGAGTTGGAGAAAATAATTCATCCTAAGACAGTCCTCACTGTGCAGTTATGTGAGCAACCTTGGCATGGCGAGTAATCACAGTCCAGGAAAGAGGTATTTCTTTAAACATCCCGCCTCAGAGAGAAATTTGAACAGACACCACTGGCCTTTAGTCTTTTATCCAAGAAAAGCGGTAGATTTCGTGTTCAAGATCATAGTGGAGCTAACGGACTTGCTTACCACTCCAGCATAAGAACAAGTCAACAGCAGCAGCAGCCACTGTTGCCTCTGTGGTGCAAGCCGGAGGGTGTGCTGTTTGATATACTCCGAGTTTCTCACTCTTCCTTGTCTGGACCTCTGGGTTTCTGGATGTAAAGATGGAATAAACCTCCCAACAGTCTATGTTAACACAACCTTAGGATTCCAAACTCAACAGTTTGGTTTACATTTCCAACAGCCGCAAAAGCAATTGTGTCCACAGAGAGCAAAGCCAGAGGGGGCCAATTAGGGGAGAGGATTTTAAAGAAAAGAATAAACAGAAAGAAGAAAAGCCAAGATAAAAAGTCCAGAGGGGAGTGAGTGACAAGATTGAAAAGAAGCCTGAGAGCGACTGACAGGTGGGCTAAGCTGCAGTGGCGACCGCAGCGCATGCGACAGGAGCCCTCCCACCCAACAAGGGCAGCGTAGGCAGCGTTGGCAACGCCTCGCAAGCGTGGGCAGCGGAGGAGGGTGCAGGGTGCAAACCCCACGACAGGCAGCTGCGACAGGAGGCAGGCGGCGGGCGCGCGGGCTCCCAGCCAGCCTGAGTCCCATTGGCCCTTGGGACGAGCTCGGAGCCTCTCCTCTCTTCCTGGGAACAGCGACTGCCCGCCAGTCCCCGCGGTTCAGTTTGGGGAAATTCCTTGCCTGCCTAGCGGGGAGAGCTAGGCTGGGCTTGGGCGCTTTTCGTGCTGGAGACTCAGGGACAAGACCCGGGGATGAGCGGCGGAAGGCGGCGCTAGCACTGACAGGACTCGGGGCCGAGGCTACCGGCCACCGGCTGCGAGATGAACCGGCTGGGTCAGATGCCTTAGCTGGGTGCACGCGCCGGGCAGAGTGCGCAGGTCGGACTGTACTCTCCGCGGTCCGCCCTGCGCTGGTGCCCGGCCAGTCCCAGGATGGGCACTGGAGCCCCGGGGCCGTGCCCGCTAGAGCCCGGCGTCCCTCCCGCGTCCTGAGCTCATGTATGTAGGTGCCAGTCCGCTGGGGTGAGGGTGCATGTTGGAGGTCCACGCCGCGGGCATGGGGATGCCTCCGGAAACTATTCTATGGCCCAGCCACTGGGGAGGACCCCTTCTTACCTCCCAAGTTTTAAATATGGGCGATTCGCTCTAGGGTGATGTTCACTGGGGTTGGCCCTGAGCCAGGGGCCAGCATGATTAGAGTCCTAATAGAGAAGGCTGAGGCAGAGGGGTCAGACGCACTGGTGCGCACCTAGAGCGTGGGTGCTTAGAAGAGGCAAATAGATCGGCATGTCTGTGACCAGAGGTGTCTGAGGCTCTAGGCTCCTTTGGGCAACAGAAACTTTGAAATCCACCAAGGCTGGAAGACATGCTTTAATGAGATAGTCTTGGCCCTAGTCCTATTCCGCTGC
Organism: Arvicola amphibius; assembly: GCF_903992535.2. Lineage (NCBI taxonomy): Eukaryota > Metazoa > Chordata > Mammalia > Rodentia > Cricetidae > Arvicola > Arvicola amphibius. The sequence goes on from NC_052047.1 coordinate 74,708,755, forward strand.
ACCTTCCCTCCCAGTACTCAGACATTGCTTCTCCATCACCAAGACCCCTCCGAATTAAAAGCTATTCCAAGACAGCGCTGTTGCCGGTGATAGCACTCACGTCACCCTCCAAATCGCCTAGTGAAGAGCCTGGCACAGGAAGGGGGATAGCAGCAAAGGAGCAAAGCCTTGGGAAACCCGGAGCGGGTCAACCAGGCAGAGGCCAGGTAGTGCCCCGGTTAGAGAACAGAGGGGACTTGTGCTTCCTAGACAGGCGGCGTCTAAGAAGTTACAAACGCCTCCTGGGGTCTTCGGAGTAGCTGGAGTAACAGTGGGTTTTTTGTTTGTTTGTTTGTTTATTTGTTTGTTTGTTTTCCCCGGCTCTCCCCAACCCAGCTCCCTTTCCATGCACAAATCTCTTCGGCAAGAGAGGAAGGGTTTCTCTTTAATCTGTGAGCCCATTTGTCGATCTCCAACTCCACTGCGGAATTCTTCCTTTAGTAACCTGCGGGAAATGCGGCCACGACTTAGGGAGGGCTAGCCCAGGTGCCGGAATTTGAGCTTTGAGTGCGAGCCTTGCAGACCGCACCCGCCCGCCTTGCTGCATTTTCTGGGCTCCGCAACCTGCTGGTGACCATCTCCAGCACTAATCTCCACTGCAGGAGACCCCGGGCCGGTGTTTTTGTTGGACTTCCCTTGCTATATATTCCTGCACATGTGTGATGTCTGAGAAGCCCGTTGTGTACAGACACTGGGCAAGCTGCCCCCGCCTCTGGCGTCCAGCTCGTTAATCTAGAGCGATGCGGGAGCCCGGGCGGCGCCGAGCCGGGTGGGGGCCACGGAGGGGCCGAGGTGCGCGCGGGCCGCGGAGCTCAGTTGTGCTGCTGTTCTCTCCGCAGGGACGGCGACTCCTGGCTGGCAGCGGCGCGCCCCCGGGCTGTGAATGCGACTCGCTCTTCGTCCGCGCTCCCCGCCCGCCCGCCCGCCGGGACGTGGTAGGGGATGCCTAGCTCCTCTGCGATGGCAGTTGGCGCGCTCTCCAGTTCCCTCTTGGTCACCTGCTGCCTGATGGTGGCTCTGTGCAGTCCGAGCATCCCGCTGGAAAAGCTGGCCCAAGCTCCTGAGCAACCCGGCCAGGAGAAACGCGAGCACGCGTCTCGGGACAACACTGGGAGGGTGAGCGAGCTCGGGCGCGCCGCGAGGGACGAGGGCAGCAGTGCCCGGGACTGGAAGAGTAAGGGTAGCCGCGCGCTCGCGAGTCGGGAGGCGTGGAGCAAGCAGAAGCAGGCCTGGACTGCTCAGGGCGGGAGTGTCAAGGCCGCAGACTGGCAGGTCCGGCCTCGGGGGGACACCCCGCAGGGGGAGCCCCCAGCCGCCGCGGCACAGGAAGCGATCAGCCTAGAACTCGTGCCCACACCAGAGCTGCCTGAGGAATACGCTTACCCAGACTACCGCGGCAAGGGCTGCGTGGACGAGAGTGGCTTCGTGTATGCGATTGGGGAGAAGTTCGCCCCAGGTCCCTCAGCCTGCCCCTGTCTGTGTACGGAGGAGGGGCCCCTTTGCGCACAGCCAGAGTGCCCGCGGCTTCACCCGCGCTGCATCCACGTCGACACCAGCCAGTGCTGTCCACAGTGCAAGGAGAGGAAGAACTACTGCGAGTTCCGGGGCAAGACCTACCAGACTTTGGAGGAGTTCGTGGTAAGAGGCAAGCGCCTGCCGGCTACTTGGCACCTTCCAGGAAGGGACAGAAAGGCTTTGGTTCTGTGACACCTGTCCCCCACTTTGAAGGGAAGGCTCTACCTGGTTCTCTGAGGTGGGGAACGGTGTTTTGGGTACCTCTTTCACACACCCCCTTTTCAATGTTGGGGTAGTCCTTATAAGACCAGTGTGGCCAGTCTGTATTGATTGATCAGGTATTTGCTGTAAAGGGGTTTCATTAGACACCAAGGGAACGGCTGCAAGTTATTGACTATACTTTCAACACGAATTCATTGCTCCTAATTTAGAAATGAAGCGCTCAACCTGTTTTCAAACGCAGTGTAATTTACCCTGCCACTAGGGACATAGTCTTTAGTAACTGACTAATTGCTAAAGACCATTCATATACAGAAGCCATTCTCCCGGATATGGTGGTCAGATTAACAAGTAAATGTCCTAAATATCAAAAGAAAACTTTTTTTTTTTTGCTTACTATCAAAACATGGTGGGATGCAATATCGAGAAGCCAGTTTCTGATTAAAAGTGTTTTAATCTTGTAGAGGACTACAAGGAATCCTGTTCCTCTTGACCCTCAGTATTAGGTTCCAGGCTAAGGATCTAAAGTGCAGTGCTTTACTGGGATTGTGTCTCCATCCAGGAGGTAGGTGATCTGTCTCTGTTTTATGAAGAAGCACCTGAGACAGAGAAGATCTAAATAACGAGCTGAAGGCAGGGAAGCTAACATGAGCAAATTCTTGTATCAAACTAAGCAGTTCTACTCCATAGCTTATGCTTTAAGCCTTACACTGCATTTGAACTCCATCCCGGGCCTATTAGGACTTAGGTTTGCATTGGAGCCCTGCCCTCCCTGAATGTGCTGGGCGTGGTGCAGGGTGCAATGTCTGCCTCTGGGTAGGGAACCTTTGAAAGGGTCTTCTGTCTGCATTTGCACACATCCCAACCTGGGTTCCACAGGTTTGGCCCTGGCCCTTGGCTTAAAACGGGAAAGACATTTTCCCCCCCCTGCCAGCAGAGGGCATCCTGCAGCTGCAAATCCTAAAGCAGAGGTTAGAAGACAGGAGGGAAGCCTTTTGGAATTGGAATCCCCTGTAAATTTGTGGACTCCTGGACTCCACGAGTGAAAGAGGGGTGAATCCCAGCACGGAGAGCACAGGGAAGTGCAAAACCAGGAAGAACTGATCTACAGATAGTGTGGAAACTGTGTAAGCAGCTTTGTGATTCGGTCAAGAAACATGGGTTTCCATTTGGACTTGGTTGCTATTCAGGTGCATGACTGAAACAAGGCAACTATGCTCCCCTTTGGATTTCATTGTTGTTCTCTGTGGGATGAGGAATCGGCTGTCCCCTTGGCTCATGAGCAGGGTAGAGCTTCAGATGTCCCACGTGGCTTGGCTTCCGCCCTTTGGAGAAAGCACTTAGGTGAAAATTCTATAGGACCCAAACTCAGGGAATATGTTAGCGCCAAGAACACTACCCTGGAACTGCCTCCTGTACTCTGGGGATGCTGCCAGACAACTCTCCAGATGTTTTGGATTCCCAATGCAATTCCCTTAAGTGTTCTGGGTTCATAAGATAATCAGGGCCTTATAAAATCAAAGCAAACAGTTGTTGTTAAATTAATAACATTTGTTGCTTGTTCTGTTTATAGAGTTCCACTTTAGAGGAGCTTTGCGAGGTGAGCTGAGGAATTATTTTACTATGAAACAGAGAGTTGAAACACTTCCCAGAGGAGCCATCCCTGCACCTGAAATCACAGAGACAGGAGAACTCAAACTTCTGTTTTCATAATTCATTGCTAAGCACTAGAAGCAACGGAGCTGTCTTTGGCTCTTGGAGGAGGGCAACCTCTGCTTTGGTTTCTGACTGCAAAACTGGTATTGGAGAGAGAATGTGTTTTTAAATTCTGGGGGAGAATGTGATAGTGACAAACCCCCCAGGAAATTAGCATATTCACATCCTCCTTCTTCAAATTAGCATATTCACATCCTCCTTCTTCAAGTGACTTTTCATACTCTCTGTCTCTGTCTTTGTCTCTCTGTCTGTCTCTCTGTCTCTGTCTCTCTCTGTCTCTGTGTGTGTGTCTGTCTGTCTGTCTGTCTGTCTGTGTGTGTGCGTGTGTGTATACATGCACAGAACCAGAGGTCAATGTGTAGTGAACTCCTCAGTCATTCAGTCGATTTCCGACTTGTTTTTGAGAAAGGGTCTCTCACTGACCCTGAAACTTACTGATTTAGTTAAACCAGTTGGCCACCTCTGGAGACCCTCTGACTCCATTCTTCCCCTCTTCCCAAAGCATGAGAGTTGCCAGGATATGCCAGTTCACCTGGCTTTCATGTGAGTGCTGGGAATCCAAACTCTGGTTCTCATACTTGCTCAGTAAACCAACTGAGCCAGCTCCTGCCTGACTTTTCGTTCTAACCTTTCAGGCAGTCTTTACACATGCTAGGATGTCACACATTTGTATATTGCAACATTTCATAAATTTAACTATGTGATTTCTCTTACAAAGTTTTTGCGCAAAGGTTTTATTCTATGATGTTTTGCTTACTCCTTGCCTTTGGTATCACGTAAGTGTCTAGTCATATATCCTATTTGGTGTTGCTAATAGAAGTCGTTTGGGCCTGTGGGCTGTTGTTTTTCAGCATTGTACAAGGACCCAGCACCTGGGGGGAGGGTCCTACAAAGGATCAACATGGAAGAATGCAGTCAGTTTCAAGTCCATGGAGTTTGTGGATGGCAGTGAGAGATATTTACTTTGCAAATGGTCACATATTTGCTGTGAGCATTCAGAGAGAGAGAGCGGGGGTCATCTCTTCCTCAGTCTGTTGTATGACATAGTTGTAATGCTCAGAGCTGTGAGCTAGAGACAGTTCTGAGGAGAAAGACTTCCTTTCCTGAGGAGATACAGAACCCTGTGACAGGTTAGTCCCTGCTTCCTGAGAGAGGAAGTTGCTAGCACTGCCTGGTGAAGTGAGCAGCAGATGAAGCTCTGGGGCTGCCAGCTGCCAGCAGGTGCCTATGATGTGTGAGACATTTGGCTCCTGTAAGCAATCAGCATTTCCTTAGTTCCTGTGCTTCCCCATTCTTGGGCACATGTTCCCCACCCCTTCTGCTGCAGAGTATCACCCCTCCCTTTTCTCCCCTTTCTGGGTACCTTAACCCTTACCCAAACACCTACCATTTATTGCTACATATTGGTAGAAGATTTTACTACTTAGCAAAATACCACAAGGTGATAGTGGTAGCAAGCATGATGGTGGTCTCACCCCTCTAGGAGACTATAATCCCACGTGAATTCCAGAATCGGGGGGAGGGGAGGGCACTTAGTAGTAGAATGTTTTCCACTGCCTCTTGATTATGTATCAAGTGTCTTGTTCTTTCAGCTTCTGACAGCAGCAGACATCCAAGATTAGAACAAGTTCCATGTACTTTGGGCTTCCTAGGAATATTTGTCATCTAGGGTTACCATAACAAGTACCAAATTTTTTAAAAATGAAAAAATAAAGCTTGGTGCCTTAAAACATAGAAATGTATAACTTCCTGGTCTTGGAGGCTAGAAATTCAAGGTCAAGATATGTACAGGGTTGATTCCATCTCGGTTGTGTTCCTTGGCTTATAAAGGGGCTGTCTTCTCTGTGTCTTTACTTGCTCTTTCTTCTGGATATTTATGTTCAAAGTTTCTTTTTCTTTTTCATTTTTTCCTTCTTCCTTAGTGGTCACGATTGTTGTTGTAGGGATTGGATCAGTGGCTTTACACATGATAGACAAACACACTTTGCTAATTCCCAAGTCCCAAATTTCTTGCCGGGATGCCAATATTTTTGGATTATCATTCCAGTGACGTCATTTTAAACTCAATTTCCTCCCTCAATGGCTAGATCTCCAAATGCAGTAAGATTATTAGATAAAAGGGTTGGGACTTGATGGGACTTGATCATAATGTCATTATACAGTTCGGTGTATAGCACAGGGTGCCAGTGACCAGAGTTGACCTTGTGGCAATGAGAATACAGGACAAACAAGACAAGCAGAGTAGAAAGGGACATATTTACATGAAGGAAGCAAGTCTTTATGAAGAAGACATAGGGAAAGGTAATAACTCCAGGCCCACTAACATCAGTGTGGCCCATCTAATTGTGTCAGTTCCATTATGTGAGTGCCACCTTTGGAGTTTTTAATGTTGCTTCTATAACTGTGCTCTCAAGTCACAGATAGCTAGAAGGTGACTCTGCTGCTCTATTGAGTTTTAAACTTGTCCCCCATGATGATAATCGTTTATTGAAGAAGCTGACTGAATTAACAGGAAATAGTTTTATTTTGATCTATATAAAAATTGTTCCCATGGTAGGAGTTCTGGTTCTGAGGAACTCATTAAGGTCTAAATGGGAGTCTGTAGCCACATTCAGTGTGTTAGCTGAGCTGGTGGAACTCATGGGGCTCTCCGAACTAAGGCCGTATTGGATGGCTAACACTTCATATTTCTTTGCCTCTGGTTGGATGGTATTAATTTAAGGTGTCAGCACTGTTATCACAGCAATCAGAAGTTCTACTAGCAATCAGTGTGTCTTTGGAAAAAATATGAATTATTAGTAGACATTGCTTGATGGACCATCTGTCAGAGCTCAAGACCTGTTGAGAAGGAAAGAACTGTGGGGTTTCTGTTTCTGCAGACAAATTGGATGAGGGATACTGAGTTAAAGCAATCTCTCTCTCTCTCTCTCTCTCTCTCTCTCTCTCTCTCTCTCTCTCTCTCTCTCTCTCTCTCTCTCCCTCTCTGAAAGATTGAGTGTCTGGCTTGCTATTAACTGCATCAAAAATTCTCATTTCTAGAATCCCATCAATGAGGAGAATATTTTCACATGAAAATTGGAACCGAAACTTCTGTCTAAATAGATGTCTGTTGCAATTTTGGATAAGTGCCAGTAAAACAAAATCAATCATATTTTCAGTCTAATGGTGTTTATATTCTTTTGGCTGATATTGCTTAGCCAAAAACAATTGTTATTACTATCTTCTCTCACTGAGCAAGTAGCATTTTGTGTGTGGCAGTGAGAATGGCATTTAAATCTACCTAGCTGTACAAAAGGAACATTCATACAGACTTGGGCACCTGAATGACATTATGCCTAATAAATAATTGGGTTCATTTGCCCAAACATTTGTTTATGTGAATTTATGACATTTTGACTCAAAATAGCGTAAGTATCTATATCTTTAAAATTATGAACTATTGAGTTGCAGCGAAATAAAAACATTAGTCCTAAGCATTCCACAAGAGCAAAGGGCAATGATTCCAGTCTGTCAATCACAGAACATTAGGTCTCAAGACATAGGCAAGATCCTGGAGAAGACCATACTTACCTGGGGCCCAATCAAATCCAGCTGAAGCTTCCCAATAGTTAGCTCATGTCTATAGCATTTGTTTATCTAGTGCCAATATCAAAAGGTTCGTGTCAACACACAGATACTTAGTTCCTGTAAAAAGAGGATGGTTCTTAGATGACAATTGTGGAGGAACAGGCTTGGCACCACTGTGCCTTAGCAAGCCATTTGCTCCTGCACATGGCCCCCTCTCCGCTTAGCAGCTGTTGTGTTTGTAGACTCTGGTCCGGACGTTTCACCTTAGGAAATGAGTGCCTTCTAGTCGGTTGTCCTCTGAAGGAATCCTGGGATCCTCAGATCCCAGATGACCTTTATTTGTGTGCACATAGTTCATAGAGTGTGGACGTGCAGGTGTGAGTCTCTGTCTGCTACATTCAGAGCCCTGGGACATTTTCACGGCCGTCTTGTTTGCTGGCAGGTAAGGCAAGCAATACCCTGAACATCTCTTACCATTAGAAGGAATGGGGTGACTGAGGATAGTTTGTGTTTTAAGCTCTAAACAGACATGAGAAAAATCATATTCTTATCACCTGTGTGGATGCTGAGTGCTCCAGAAGGTTTGAGTGTGGCTCTGCCATGGTGCGGCTTAGATCTCCTGGGGCCTCTACCTGACGATGCCCTAATCACCAAGGACACATTTGTGGGGCTGTGTTTTAAGTGTTTTTGTTCAGATAAAATCTCCATATTTGATACATCGCAACATAAAACCAACCCTTGCCTTTTTTTCCTCAAAAACTTTTGATTGCTGTGTGCCAGATATATCAAGATAGATCTTAGAGACACAGTGAGAAGCAAATGCGTCCTTCTAGTTGACAAGCAGGGCCACTGTGATACGAAACGTCCAGAGGGTCCTGCTGGGAGCTCTGAGTGGAGAGGAGAGAGTCACTCTTGCTTGTTATTACTCGGCATTAGTAGTAATCAACTCAATTCTTGCTGATGGCTTATTTTTAAATGATAGGAGGCATCAGGGCAGAGGTCCTAAGGGACAGGAAAAAACTGTTCCAATATAGTCACCATCAGCTAATGACTTTCCACCGAGGCCCGCCTGCTCGGTAGCCATCCTTCACAGTACTTTTCTGACCATGTAGCTGGAAGTCCTTCTTGCTGCTCCTGCTCATGTGTTCCCAGGCTGAGATCCTGCCAGCTGGATCTCTCTTCTCATTCTATTTCTGTCAGGCACTGGGGTGCGGCCAGGACATGGGCTGCCTTTCGAATCTGCAGAAAGGGATGATGTCAGGCATCTGCCTGTGGCCTTGTGAGTTCTCTCAGAATCCCTAGGACAGTAGAAAAGCAGGAAGACCAAAATTTAAAATGTTCTGTGGATACATTTCCAGTTGTGACAGAATGGTGCTGCATTAAACACGGGGAGACCATTCCTTTCATGGCAAAATGGAAGATAGCCAAAATTCTACCTTTTACAAACTGCACAAAATCCTGGATATAATGTAAAAAAAATCCTGGCTATGATATTTGTCAGTATTTTATTTAAGTGAGCGCATCTATTAAGAAAATCAAACTTTTTTGATTCACAGTTTTGGAAGTAGCAATCCATACTCAGTTGGCCCTGTTGTTTCTGACCAGTAGAGAAGAACTGTGTGCATCCTGTTGAAAGGACATGGTAGAGTAGAACCAGCCTCATCAAGATCCAGGATCAAAAAAAGAGGATTGGCCAAGGTTCTATAAGCCCCTTCAAGGGCACCCTCTTGGAGGCTATGGATCTATCTGTAGACTCTACCAGTCTGAGCTCTCACTACCACCCAAAAGAGTCCATTTCAGAACTGAGCCTTTAATGTATATGTTTAAAAGGGGCATAAAAGGCTCAACCAAAGGAACATCTTTTGAGAAGGATAGCTGAGATGGTGAGAAAATAAGAGATTGATCCCTAAAGATGGAAATTATAATTCATACAGCAAAGTCTGCCTTGACATGGTGGCTCTCTGAAAAACTCTATTGGTTCCTGTTAGTTCTTATTGGCCTAGTCTCATGAGTCTATGTAGCAATAAAGGGAATAAGATCATCATTAACCGCATAAAGCCAGGCTCTGTCCCTCAAAAGACCTGAGCATTGTTCAGAGGAGAAAGAGACTTGGGGTTTCTTTGTATAGTTCCAGTTTCTCCATTCACGCTCTTTTATAGATGTGGAAATACTTCCCCAGGAGGTGTGAAAAACAACAAACTTTTCTACTTTTCTCAAGTTAATAGCTTGGATAGAGACCAAAGATACCTAACCTTAGCAAGCACACACAGAGGAAATGCACCCTCCACCTAGGCTACTAAAATCACCACAAAGAGCATTCCAAGCAATGTGAGTGGTCTCTAAATGAAGCTTAATTAGGGAAAGAAGGGAACTTATAAGTGAGAGACAGCCTATAGCAAAGTTGTTGAACCTCTCTGAGATTCAGAAAAGAGACATGAGTATATTTAAGATGAATCTAAAAATGGATGCCCAAACTAAACAGCTAGGTAAGAGATAGAAATGTATTCCAGCTAATTGCCATGTTTATAAAAGTAATAGAATCAAGTGTGACATACATTAATGAAGTAATGCCAAAATAGTTCTTGTCCAGTAAGTAGTAACTGGGTTTAGCAGTAGATTTGCAATGGTTAATCTTCATTGTTAATTGACTATGTTTAGAATCCCTTAAGAGATATACTTCCTGGAATTTAAATAAGAAGCTTCCAGAAGGAGGAAAAATCCACTCTGACTGTGGATCGCACCATCCAATGGAATAAGGACCCAGAATGATTAAAAGAAAAGGGGGGAGGGGAGTCAAATGTAATGCCAGAATCATCTCTTTCCAAACTTCTGGCTGGGGAAGCAATGTTAGCATCCATCTCCCATGCCAACATTTTGACTTCCCTGCCACAATACACTATATACTGTATACTCAAATAAGCCTTCTTTACATTGCTTTTGTTTGTTGTTTTGTGTAACAAGAAAAGTAGCTAGTACAAAACAAGACACTGATGAAGAGTTAATTTAGTGAGTCAGCAAGTAAGTCTGAAGAAGCAGACATATGGCTAGGATAAAGGAATGAGACATTCTACTGCAGAGAAGAGAAAACCTAAGGTCTGATGATTTCTTCCTAGACTGTAGACTCTGGGAGAAATCAGGAGACAGTTCCAAGACTTGGTCCTTGCAGCACACACTGGTTTTCTGGTTCAGAAAAGCCAGCAAATATAAGCAAGGATAAATACAATGTGTCTACATTCATGCTATTCTGAGACTAATGAGCACAGGGACAGAAGAGAGATGTTCAGCAGAAGTGGCAGCCGGAGAAGATATTGTATGCAGAGCTGCCATGGGCAAGCTGTCCTGGAGATCAACAACTGTGCAACAAAGACAGAATAAACAGGAAAAGCAGCTATGAATCTGGTCAGTGTATCCAGTACAACTGTTGTTCAGACAGGAGTCTAATAACATAATTTCAAGTAATAATAAGCAGCAGAAAATGGCATATACCTGTAGTCTCGGTTAGTGGGTTATTCGACTACAAGAGGTATAAGGGATGTTTCTGGCAACAGATTGTAGAAACTAGGTTGAAAAAACCTACTGTGTGCAAAACAGTTGGGCAACCCACACCCTTGGTGCATGGTGTTGGTTGAGTGGACCCTGCACAGTGCCTGCCTTCCTGATGGGGGGGAAGAGCCAGAGAAAGTAGATACACCTATGCCTGGGTTGATTTCCTTGCCCTGGAGTTTGAATTGGGAAATTTAAATAGGAAAACCCTTGAAGGTCAGTTTTCAAATGCTTCCAGGAAGGAGATCCAGGAATCAACCTCACATATATTCGAAGGCCCCCTCCTGCCAAAGCTGCCCATGGTAGGTACCACTAGGCTTCCCTTGACCACCAGCAGTTTTTATTGTCCTTTCTGTAATGAAGGTCAGAGTACTTCAAGCTGATCTTCCTTCTTAGTTGGTTCTCCATGCCTGCCACACCCTGGGAAGTTCTGAAATAAAGTATCCAACGTAAATAAATAACGTAATAAAGATACTCCACGTGCCCAGCTTTCCCAACACCCCTTAGTCTTACCTTCAAACAAATTTTGGGTGCCTTTTACAAAGATCTCTCTGTGTTTTTAGAAGGCTTCAAGCAAAATACCATCAAATTAGTTTCAAGCAAGTGACTGTTCTCATTAATTACTTTTGGTGTGTTGGGAGTTGTGACAGTCACTTTGGAGGCACAGCCCCTCCTCCCTCAGGCAGTAGAAGAGCTGTATTTAGTTCCCTTGGGTGTGGCCAGTGAGACACATACCTTCTCACGTGGATTAAGACTGCCCTGAACACTGTTGTACTGACCTATTGCTACCTAGCTATACCTGGCATACAGAAATGCAATGTGGGTGAGTTGGAAAACAAAAAGAATTCTGACAGGACTGTTCCTTCCCTCTAGCTGGAGGAAGACAGGCAGGTGGCCTGAGGGATAAACTGTGCTCTCATGTCTCAGCTTGGACAGCTTCTTGCTGTTGGCAGAACTTCTGGGCTCCAGAGCTCTCCAGGAAGCCAAGAAAATAAGATCATCCAGCCCCTGGATACTAGGAAAGGAGGAGGGACACGCTTTAATGATTCGCTCACAGGTTAATGGTTTCTGTATGTCTGCTTGCAAAAGCGGGTCCCTCTATGGGTAAGTGAGCCCTGTAGGCTCCTTTGCATAGAGATTAACATCTCAGACAAAAGAATTGGGTAACCTGAAAACACTGCTGGTACTCTTTTCACACGTGTGTGTGAATGCCACCAAAGGAGACTTGCTTGGGGCAAAGGAAGGGGACAGCTAGCAGTGCAGGTGGTGAGTGGGCACTGAGCTCTAGCACTCAATAATTGACAGCTGATGCACTCAGATGGACTTTAACATGATAGCTGGACTGGTGGTATCCACGCCGGATTCCAGAAGAGCCGCCTTAGAGATGTGGGTGTGAGCCCTACTGCTGTGGCCCTGCCGGCTCTGTTAAAAAGGAAAGAAACACATATTTGAGCATTGTCATCATTATTTGTATAAGATGACCATTGTTTGCCATATCACATTAAGAATGACAGCATGGGGCTGTGTTTTGCCTGCGTCCATGCGTGTGAGTGTGTATGTGTGCCTGTGTATGCATGCACATGCACATGCACATGCACGCATGACTGTGTAGCTATATGCATATCAGTTTTAATGCATTCAAGTCTTCTTCTCTTGACTGCAGACCCTGTCCCTGTTCATCTAGTTCACTGCTTCATTTTCCTACCTGAACGATCCCTGAATTGAATTTATGTTCCCTACAGTGGGGTCGGTTCACAGGTCTTTTCAAACCCTTACACCTTGAAAGATATTTGATTTTACTCCTTTATATAGTCAGTGACTAGTAAACCCTCTTCCTCCTTCTCCAAAGGATTTCCTAAGAGTTTGGGTCTTCCAGGTTTTTTTGTTTGTTTCTAGGAAAGCTTTTAGTGAAAGTTACGAGAGGGACTTCTGTCATACACGTGGGCTCTAAGCAGCTGATCGTATACACATCACTTAATTTAGGAATCTGTGAGTGAGTAAATTAACTATTAACTTTTTCATAAGCACCTCAATATCACTTGGGGTCCCCAAGGTGGGTGGCTGGGGTCTCTGAACTCCGACTGCCTATATCTAGTACTGTGGCCTTTGGCATGCTGGCAACCTTCCTGTGTTGGTCTTGGTGGATAGCAAAAGCATTTATTTCCTCAGGATGTAGGCAGGAGCTTCTCAGGGTTTCTCACAGCCCAGCTGATGGCCATATTTGAAGTAGAATTAGGTGATACCTCGATGTTCGTTGAAAAAACTCACCCCACTTGCTCTTTGCCATGTCCAGAGAGGAGGCAGGAGGCAAGGCTAATCAAAGAGGCAGGCCCTTGCCAAAGGTAGATAGGGGCACGCCGGAAGTGCCATACTTTCTATCAGTGCGTCCATTCTGACTGTGTATCCATCAGTCTGCAGGCACCGTATCTGAGCTGTCAGCAGAGGAAGCTATTTTGCTGTATTCTATTCCTCTCAGTTACTCAGCCCTTTGCTACCAGTTAAACATGCCATGTGAACACCACCGGCATTTTCTACTCCTAACAGCTCTAGCAGATCCCTGTAAGAGCTGCACTATTCTGAGGGAATTCTTCCCACAAAGGTTTGAAAGACTTTGGCAGGTGAGGATCTTACAAAGTTATTGCTTGGTGCTTAAGAAGAAGGTTGTGCCACTTCTCCTCTGCCCCCAGGATGCTCTGTGAATTTACGGTGCAGTCCCTGGAGTTTTGTTTCTCCTTCCAGATTCTTGGAAACTGACAGCTTCTGGGGATGGTCCTTAATTAAGTCCCCTTGTGTGCAAATCCGTTCCCTGACAGAGCACGGAGAACAAGGAATGACAAAAAATGCCTTCTCTGAAGAGTACAGGCATCCAGGCTGAATGCCTCGTGGCTGTCTGCTGCTGCTTGGCTTTGAGGGGAAGCGAGGGATTATGCTCTATTTCGTTCCTATGAAGAAATACCACCTTCCCATAGAAAGGAGACAGACGCACCAAGAGGGAGCAGAACTTGCCTCTGATAGGCCTGCGGGGTCACTGTCCATCAGAAAACAGGGTGTGCCTGCCAGCCTTTCTGTGACTATGGACCCACCCTGTACCTCACATAGACCATTGCTCCCAGCCAGATTTGGGGGGAAAGTGTGTGAGTAGTTTAATAAGTCAGTATCAAGGGGGAGTAGGAAGCAGAGTAGAATGGAAGAAAAGGAGACTGAGTTCATTCCGGGTGTGTCCTCCAGGTAGTAAGACATCCAGCAGAGTAGTTCTATTGTAGGGTCATTGTAACCAAGGGTGTGTGTGTGTGTGTGTGTGTGTGTGTGTGTGTGTGTGTGTGTGTTCGGATCCCATACCAGTGAAGGTTTTTAGCTATAGACCAGACCTGGGTTGGACTCCTGGGTGTATTTTCTTCATTCTGTCAAAGCCAAGTCAGAGGGTATCACTTCTGCTTTTTGCCCATAGCTTAATAATGCAGTTCCAGCCTATTAGAAGTTAATGAGATATTCACACAGAAGAGCACTTGCTGGTGCCCAGAGTGTGACCTGGACTGTTCTGATAATATGAGTAGTTAGAAAGGACACTTTCGCCACCTGGTGACGAAACTGTGGCAGTGTTTTTTTTGTTTTGTTTTGTTTTTTGAGGCGTTGTTAGTCTCCAGAACCAGTGGGAAAAGGCCCTTTGCTTTTAGCTCTTGCCTCTAGCAACTTGCTTGGAGTCTGAGCTCATCAGGATAACCGAAGAGCAAGGACAGAAGGAACATACCAAATTCCCACGTGGCAGCTGGAAGATCATTATCTTTAGTTTGGGAACACAACCTTCAGCGTGTGGCTCCTGACAGTCAGAAGATGGGTAGAAATGGTTGTCCTTGTCAGTTTTCACTTGAGCTTCTTTTGGAATGTTCTGGTCTTGGAAATGCTCATGAATCTTATTACTTTGGGAATTACCCAATGATCCAGTGGTTTTCCCCCATAATGGTAGGGCCGGGTTTCATTTAACCCAAGAGAGAAAGGACTCCTGTAGCATCAGATTATTGGGAAGGGCACCTTATCCTTGCCACCTTCTGACTTTTGCCTGGTTTCTTGTTACAGAATCCAGCCAACTGTATCAGGTGCTAAAGATCCTTTGTTTTCTTGGGAGCAGAACCCTGGCTCCCATGTCTGTAAATGATTGTCAGCTTCTTTGTAGCCGCCAATGGTAATAGAGTCTTTACTCTTGACAGCTGTCATGTTCCAGATCCTTCGAGAACCCTGACCATCAGAGGTCCCTGCTCTGTCCTGTATCCTAGGTGCCTGTTGTCTGTTCAAACACCCGAATGAGTCCTGGACTCATGAGATTCCGTACTATAGTGGAGACTAGCTTTCTCCCAGAGCACCTGGAGCCTTTGGAATCCATCCAGGCTAGTGAATGTCAGCTCCCCATTCTCAGAGACCTGCCCCCTATCCAAGGACCCTTCTGACAGTCCCTTCCACCAGGACCCGGTGGACTCAAGCTAGAATCTTAGCTTTTGACTCAGTCCTCATCCCTCTCCCTCCCTCCCTTGGGTCCTTATTCCCAGAACTGAAGATGATTAGACTTCTTGCGATATATTCTAAAAGTGATATTTTCATTTTTTCTGCACTGTAGCTCACCCTGCAGACTTTTGAGTCCTGACATCTGGAAGTCCAGCTCCAGATGCACTGTGTATGATCACTTCCTCTCAGGGAAGTCTCTCCCTGGTAATACCCACAAATCAAGCATAAACATTCTACTAGTTGTTATTAGTGGTTCAGGGTGGGTTTGCTCTTCGGAAAAATAAGTTTTTGGGGTTCTCTGTGAGAATACAGAACTGGATGGAGAGGTGAGAAGAAAATCTGGGTGGGGCAATATTTCAGAGTTTACCCAGCATTCTATGAACAGGACTTAGCATTGTGATCTAGTGTGGACTGAAAATACTTAAAAGATTTGCACCTGAATTTCTTGTTATTGTGCCCTAAATAATATAGCCAGATAACTATTTATAGAAAATTTGGTACAAATAGATATTATAAGTTACCTAGAGATCAGCTTAAATGTGCAGAAGGATGTACATGCACCTCATGTAGATAAGACTCCACTTTATAGAAAAAGACTTGAGCATGTGTAGATTTGGGTCTCTATAGTTAAAGGAAAATCCCATATGAATAATGAGAGAAGACAACCCTAGCCTTCTCGAACTGTTGTCTATACGCCATCACAATTTATGTTTATTAGCACCTAAGCATGTTGTGAGCGATGGTGCATAGCCATTTCTCAGATGTGGCACTGATACCCAAGTCACCTGCCCTACTTTCACAGTCAGTTGGGCTTAACTGGACTTGGACCCAATATCTGGTTCTCAATTTGCTCTTACGCTAAAGGAGACGATTTGGTATATATCCATGTGTGTCAGGCACTGGGGTTCTCTGATTGGACCTAGATGGTTTATTGGATACCTTCCTCCTCCCGACTTTGACTTATGAAAGCGCAGAGGCTCAACAAGAAATGCAGCCAGCCTTAGTTTCCCATCCCAAATCACTGTGAAGTCACAATGTGGACCAAACCTCCACCCCACCGCCACGATCACCTGGTACCCTTGGCTTTCTGTCCTGACCCTCACTTGTTCTTGCTTGGTGAAGTCTGGAAAGCCTTCCTTGTGGCCAGACACATCCTCACCACCACACACAATTTTGTAATTCTCCTTGGGCATCTATTGGAAGCCAATGTATGGATTACTGCATAGCCTTTTCCTCTGGTTTCAGAGGCATGAGTACATAAGATTCTTCTGCCTATGTCATTCATCTGGGATGGCAATGCCAGGGCCCAGAAGAGCCTTATGCAAGCTGGGAAAACAGACCCCAGTGTCAGCGTCATCCCCAACCCTAGGGATCTGGAGGAATAATTTACTGGCTTGTTTTTGTATTTGTTTCGAGGCTGGGTCTTGCTCTGTAGCCCAGGCTAACTCGGAACCTGAAGTTATCCTGTTCTGAGCACTGACAAGGCAGATGTGCTCCACGTACCCAGTTTGCGGAGCATCCCTAGGTCAGTCCCCTAGCATACTGTAAGTATGTAGTAAATGTATTTTTATGTTTCGACATAAAACAGGTGTATTTTTTAAAGACCACATATAAAATTTAGCCAACAAGCATAAGCAATGGGTAGTTGAGTAGGTATCTCATGCTCCTCTCATGCGCTGTATTTTAACATATTTGTTTCTGATCCCCATTTTCTAATGAGATGAAAGGATACAGATAACCCTCCTTCCCCTTCCTTTCTTGGTCCTTCCCCTCCCTTCACTGCCACAAGAAGATATGTAAATTAGCCTCCTATGTTGACTTTCTCATTTTCTCCTTGAGCACATGCCTATAAACCACATCTTTCATTGCATGAGCTCTCAAGGGTTGGTGCTTATATGCACGTGTCGTGAGATGCCATATCTGGTTTTTTTTTTTTTTTTTTTTTGTCACTTTGTTCCTGGCGGTGTTTTTTGAGGTTCACATGCTTGTTTCATATATGGTGATTCTTATAGTTTTGCTGTGTTCCATATTTCTTATGATTACTGTGACACAAGGCTTTTCGGGTCTCTTATTAACAGGCATCTTTTTTCTCAGTTCTTTTGTTGTTGTTGTTGTTTTTGTTTTTTCTTTTTTCTATTATTATTATTATTATTATTATTATTACTACTACTACTACTACTACAGATTTTCACCTCCTCCCGTCCTCCCATTTCCCTCCCTCTCCCCCATTCCCCCTTTCTCTCCTTCTCCAGTCCAAAGAGCAGTCAGGGTTCCCTGCCCTGTGGGAAGACCAAGGTCCTCCCCCCGTCTATCCAGATCTAGAAAGGTGAGCATCCAAACAGACTAGGTTCCCACAAAGCCAGTACATGCAGTAGAATAAAAACCCAGTGCCATTGTCCTTGGCATCTCAGTCAGCCCTCCATGTAAGCCACGTTCAGAGAGTCTGGTTTAATCACATGCTCCATCAGACCCAGTCCAGCTGGCCTTGGTGAGTTCTCATTAGATCGGCCCCACCATCACAAGGGGTGGGCTCACCCCTCACGGACCTGACTTCCTTGCTCATGTTCTCTCTCCTTCTGCTCCTCATTTGGACCTTGGGGACTCAGTCCAGTGCTCCAGTGTGGGTCTCTGTCTCTATCTCCATCCATCGCCAGATGAAGGTTCTATGGTGGTATACAAGATATTCATCAGAGTGGCTATAGTTTAGGGCCAGTTCAGGTGCCCTCTTCTCAACTGCTCAAGGAACAAGCTGGAGACATCTCCTTGGACACCTGGGAACCCCTCTAGAGTCCAGTCTCTTGCCAACCCTCAAATGGCTCCCTTAATTAAGATATATACTTCCCTGCTCCCATATCCACTCCTCCTCCATCCCAATTGTCCCATTCCCCCAAGTTCTCCCCATCATCCCCTTCTCACTTCTCTCACCCCATCTCCCCTTTTCCCCATCCTACCCCCATCCCCAAGCTCTCCATTTTTGTCTAGAAATGTTGTCTACTTCCAATATCCAGGAGGATAACTACATGGGGTTTTTTTTTGGGGGGGGGGGTTCACCTTCCTATTTAGCTTCTCTAGGATCATGAATTATAGACTCAATGTCCTCCATTTATGGCTAGAATCCACTAATGAGTGAGTACATACTATATTCATCTTTTTGGGCCCGAGTTACCTCACTCAGGATAGTGTTCTCTATTTCCATCCATTTGCGTGCAAAATTCAAGATGTCATTGTTTTTTAACCGCTGAGTAGTACTCTAATATGTATATATTCCACACTTTCTTTATCCATTCTTCCATTGAGGAGCATCTAGGTTGTTTCCAGGTTCTGGCTATTAAAAATAATGCTGTTATGAACATAGTTGAACAAATGCTTTTGTAGTGTGATAGGGCATCTTTTGGGTAGATTCCCAGGAGTGGTATTGCTGGATCCTGGGGTAGGTTGATCCCGAATTTCCTGAGTAACCGCCACACTGATTTCCAAAGTTTTCAGTTCTATTTTATCAATCTGTTAAGGTTCTGGCCTCAACTTAGCTGGTGCCACAAGGTCACCCTCTTGGGCCTGGCTGAGTACACAGATGGAAGGCATTTTGCTGGTAGACCCAAGGGGTGGCTATGCCTTTCTAATCGAAACAACTGCAGCGCCTATCTATAGAGTCGATCCTGCTAGCTTATGAAAGGAAGTCCCAAATTCCCTCATCTTGTAGGCAGGCTGACAGCCAGAGAGAGAAGTTCAAAGAGTCTTTTTGGAATTAGCTGCAGAGTGTCCTTGATCTCCCCTGTCCCCAAAGAATGGAAGAGAGGCAGAAGCAAAACCTGGGAGAATTTCTCTCACTTCTAACCCTCCCTGGTTGCCTCCAGTATAGTATGACCCAAAGCCCTAATTTCCATTTGCAAGCCAGAAAAGATAAGAATTCTTGTTTGTCCAATTTGATACCCTCTACATTCTCACCATGTGAGTTTAGTGCCTCCAAATACGTTCTCATTTGATTTGAGATTCCCAGATTTTGGATCATATGGTATATTCTTTCATACATCAATTAACCATTCAGACCGCCTTTGCCATGTCATTGGTTTTGGTGGCTTTTCTTTTCAACTTGTAAAGATAATTCACAGTTGATTTATAGAATTTCTTGCGTACTCTGGATACTTTTGCCTGTATATAGTTCCATCATGATTGTGTCAACCGCAACAACCACAGTCTATTAAGCTTTGTGTGTCTTCATTCATTTCATCCCAACAGCAGTCAATGAGCTAAAAATTGCTATTCTATCATTCAATGTTTGTTATTGTAACAAAATACCCAAGGCAATTCACTTATAAAGGGAAACGGGATTGTTTATAGCCGTACCACCCTGAATGTGCCCAGAGGCATCTAATCTCTGAAGATAAAGAGTGCGGGGGCTGGTTAGTACTTAGACGGTGGGAGAAGAGGGGTTCTTTCAGCTTACACTTTTGGAGATTTCAGCCCCTGATGCATTTGAGCCTAAGATAAGGCATCACATAATCACATGAGCAGGGGACAGAGAGCAAAGATGTTCACTTCAGGGACAGAGAGTAAATGAGAAGTGTAGAAGGGACTATGGTTCCGTATATCACAAATGGTTCCAAGGCCATTGCAAGACCCACCTCCAAAAGTCCATTACCTCCTAATAGTGACACCCTGTGGCTCACCCTCCAATACTCTATCAGTTGAGTTTTCTGTTCTTGGTAATGGACATGGATACACAGCAATGATAAAAACAAATATGAGGTTGACTGCACTGTCTTTGAGCCTTGTAATACAGTGTGTGAAGTTGTCGTTGGTTAGTGCAGATCCAGGATGATCTTGTATCACTGTGTAAGGACCAGGAGTGGAGAAAGCCCTTCACCACAGACCTCATTCCCTGGTGGGCCTCTATCTTCTCCCTCTCTGCATGCTGACTCTGACCTGCTATTGTGTACTTCCATTATAGTTATGTTCACCCAGCCTATTGTGAGCAGTATTCTTTGTATAATGGATCTGTGTCTCAAACTTTGTCTTCTTGTCCATTTGGTCTCCTCTGCTCCACAGTCAGAAATCTAAATAAAATAGTTTCAGAGAAGAAATTATTGGGAAAGAATGGGGGAATGTATATCTCTTTGTTTCATGATCACCTTGTTTTGTGTAATTGCAGAATAAACACTTTGGAGTTTAGGAAGACAAATGGGTAAACTGATCAAATAAATGGTGATGTGGGGTTTTATTCTATGCTGAGAAGTTTTAGCGGATAAAGATCTAAGCTGAAACCTATTGACTCATACTTCTCTCAATTTAAATTAATCCCATTAACCAAAATATTACAGTCATTTAGGAAATCGTTCTGGGATTTTCATCCTTCCCATTTGTCTATTGTTGAGTTAGCATCTGCATTTAGCATAGAATTGTTCCCTGGGCATAAAGTGCTGCCTTTTGCCACGATGCAATTTCATGGTACCCACTCCAGAATTTCTCAGTGACAGTTTCTGGACGAGGAATATACTAGAGGGAACTAATTACACCAGGGTGGTTGAAACACACAACTCTTAACACTCTTCTATGACAATGCCCCTTTCTTGCAGCATAGAACAGGGAGGTGCATTCGGATTGGATTGAGAAAGGAGTATTGTATTCCCGAGCAGAGGGCAATTGTGGTGTGGTGAGAGAATGTTGTGGTGCAGATAGGAAGGAGCAGGAGGAAGTGACTGGAAAGATCTGTTTTCTAGCTAGGCATGGTAGTGCATGTCTTTGATCCCAACACTCAAAGGCAGGTAGGTCTCGGTAAGCTCAACGTCAGCCTGGTAACACAGTGAGTTTCAAAACAGCCCGGGCTACTTAGTGAGACCCTATCTCCAAAGAGAATGGGGGAGGGTAGAAAAAAAGGATTTCGCGTTTTCCACAGGAAAGAAACTAGAGGCATAGCAAGAATGGGACTTAAATTTAAGAAGCTTTCTGCAGGTCCCTTTTGTCGTATTAGTAATTAGAATTACAGTTGCAAACTGACGAAGGCAGAGCTTTATTCAGATAGACACTTAATTACACCCAAGTACATTAATATAAATGTAAACAACTTGCCATCTTGTGGAGGTACACATGTTTGAGAATTGATCCTCATTGTGGTGACGGATAGACTCTTTAAAAGGTAAGGTTTTGCAGGAAGTGATTAGGTCATGTGGGGGACACTTAATTTATGTGTAAAGGCACAGTGTTCAGTCATATGGTCTTCATTTTATACTTGAGGCTAATTTTATATAGTAGCTACAATTGCTCACTATCCTAGTTAGGGCTTCTATTGCTGTAAAGAAATAGAACCATGGCCATGGCATCTCTTATAAAGGAAAACATTAAATTGATGCTTCCAGTTCAGAGGTTCAGTCCATTATCATTATGGTGGGACATGGTGCCATGCAGGTAGACATGGTACTGGAGAAGTAGCTGAACATCTTACATCTTGCAAACAACAGGTGTTGTTGGTTTTTTGTTGTTGTTGTTGTTTGTGCTCTTTACTCTTTGGGGAAGCCACCACACAGCTCCTGAATAATCACATGGAGACTAATTCTTATTCCTGAATGTCCGGGTTTAGCTTAGCTTGTTTCTAGCCAGCTTTTCTTAAATTATCCTGTCTACTTTTTGCCTCTAGACTTTTATCTTTATCTATTCTATATACTTTTCCCCCTTCTTACTGTGTAGCTGGGTGACTGGCCCCTGGTGTCTTCTCTCCCCCTTTTTTCACTCCTGTCTTTCTATCTTTTTCTCCTATTTATTCTCTCTGCTTGGCAGCCCTGCATATCCCTCTCCTGCCTTGCTATTGGCCATTCAGCTCTTTATTAAACCAATCAGGTGTTTTAGACAGGCAAAGCAACACAGCTTTGCAGAGTTAAACAAATGCAACATAAAAGAATGCAATCCATCTTTGCATCATTAAACAAATGTTCCACAGCATAAACAAATGCAATACATCCTCAACTAATATTTCACAGCAAATAGAAAGTTGTCTCAGTGTCACACAGAGAAACCTGAGCAGAAAAAGACCTCAAAGCTCGCACCCACAATGACATACTTCCTTCAAAAAGGCCACACCTCCTAATAGTGCCACTCCTTTGGGGACCATTTTCTTTCAAACCACCACACCCACTTCTATTTAATCAAAAGATACAGCCTCGGGGCTTGTTGCCCCTGCTGCTGCTGGACATGTGAGAGGGGCACACACGTAACTATCAAGTGCTATGAGGGCACCCCCAATTATGACTGATCTGCTTTTATTACCATTTAGTTACTGTATTTATTTGCACTTTCTTGTCTATGCTGTAGTCTATGTAGTCAGAGTTGTTTCACTGAAAATATTCTGCTTTGGGTTTAGGGCATGTTTCTTGGATTTCCTGGGAGGAGGTGCTGCTTGCAAGCATAGCACACCTTAGGTAACAAGAAAGTCATATGGGCAAGGGACAAAGATAAGCCGTGTGAAATTAGAGATCTTCCAGTAGAGGCCAGGTCCAGCTACACTACTTGGTCATCACTCAACACACACACACACACACACACACACACACACACAATCTTATCCTCACCCCCACAAAAGGTGCCAGAAGAAGTTCACACTTTTGAAATTGCAGCTGGATTCATAGCATGAACAGAAAATGTCTTCATTCTCACTTCCAGTTGGGAACAGCTATACTATTATTATTGATATGTATTGGGATCACTCCTACTTTGTTGCTGTGCCTGGGGCTGCCGAACATAGTTGGGTTTAAAAGGGTAGATGGTCAATCTGGATCAGAGCCATAACTGTGTGAAGATCTAGCCCTGAGTCCCTCCTGGTCCCCATCAGCCTCACAGGGGCCACTTTTTGAACGTGCAATGCTGAGGTTGAGCCTGGCGACAACTTCCTTGGTTGATTCCTGAGATACCATGAACCCTGGGTTTTTTGTTTTGTTTTGTTTTTCTCCCATTTTCTTTGTCTTGTTTTATTAATTTTATTTTTAAACTTAGCAACATTTCATATGCTGTAAGAGGGCCATACAGCAGCCCACGGGATGAAGTTAAGTGATAATTTACTGGAGGAAAGACCCCAGCTCTACCCATGCTTTGATGGACATATCTCAGCTGGGTCTAAAGTCAGCAGCAGCAGATTCAGCATGAAATTTAAAAGGGGCAGAGATCTGCACAAATGAAGAGTAGAAAAGTGAAAGCCAAGACGCTCGAATGATAAGCACCACTGGGCTTGACACTCAGGAGGTAGCCTTAGTCCGAGGCATGCCTGGTTAACTGGTTTTCACTTAATCTATGACCAGGAATCAGCACAGGGAGTGGCAAGAGGGCCTGGCAGATGGTCTCAGAGGAGTATGGAAACCAGGTGGTGAGGAAGGTGTGTGATTTGGAAAGAAGTGTCTGAATGTATTGCCTTGTAGGAGTCAGGAACATGAGAACTGGGCATGCAGTTCTGATGTGAAGCTGGGTACTGGACAAGGTGGGAACCCCATTAGTACACATGAAAGACTGCTATCTTAGGAACTAGGGGCCTGTGGCCTGCTGAAGAACTTTTGCCCAGCTGGTACCAGCAGAGCATAGGGAACCCCAGGTAACCAACAGATTGAAACTTCCTCTTACCACCCTCTCTTGTAGGAGCTAGGGTGGCCTGAGCATGGGATTGAAGACAGCCCCAATGTAGGAGCTGATGATAGGAGATCTGGGTGGTAGAAGGAAGACTGGAGGGAACACACTCACGGTAACCCTGATGGACTATTCATTCTGATTTTTGAGAAACGAACAAATCCCCATAGAGCTGAGCCAGACTTCTTTGTATTGAATTAGAGTAAAACCTGCCATCAAATTTTAGGGAAAGCATGAGACTTTTGAGAAAATAACAGATCAAATGTGTATCTACACATTTGTATTCTGAAGTTGTACTCTGAAGCCCTCACGTGGTTTTAGGTCAGGCTAGAGATAGGGGACTTCATTTCTAGGTAAGGTTGTGGCATATGGAAGAATGGACCTACCGAAGGCCACCTGCCAACATACTGAATTTCAAGTGCACATTTTGCCTCGGACATGACATAGGGCTCTTTTTGTCTCCTTTAAATCTACCGCATGTTGAGCCTTATCCTTTCTATTTAGAGCGTGGCCAGGGTGAAGAGTGGGTTCCTAGCTATGGAGCAGCTTGCTAAGGACATATGCAGATCTGTGACCTCCCTGCCCATTACTAGTTCTGTTGCCCTAAGCGAGGTTGACTTCTGCTCCCTTGGGAAGCACAG
The DNA here is from genome assembly GCF_903992535.2 of Arvicola amphibius. Taxonomy (NCBI): domain Eukaryota; kingdom Metazoa; phylum Chordata; class Mammalia; order Rodentia; family Cricetidae; genus Arvicola; species Arvicola amphibius. The sequence continues at coordinate 74,733,093 of NC_052047.1, forward strand.
CTCTGCATCTCTAATCCACGCCATCTGGGCTCCTTGGCTTCTGCCTGAAGTCCTTCCAGTTAAAGGGATCTGACATGCACTTGACTGCTTCTCTTGCAACTAACTCAAGGTCTTTGCTTCTAACACTCAGGATATTTTCTTCATGTTGCTTGCTATCTACATCTGCTCTTGAGACAGAGATGCAGTGCTATAATCAGGAAAAACTGACGAAAGCAGCAACAACAACAAAACTCACATTGCAATATCCCCGCACTATATTGTGCCAAAAATACTTCTTAAAACTGTGCATTTATATTGGGATAAACTTGGTTTTAACTTGCAAAGTAGGCCAACATTTTATTCTGGGCTATTGTGAAATGTTTACCTCTCTCTCTCTCTCTTTCTCTCTCTCTCTCTCTGCCTGTCTCTCCATACACAAAGAAACAGAGAAGGAGGGAGGGAGGGGGAGAGAGAGACAGAGACACACACACACACAGAGAGAGAGAAAGAGAGAGAAAGAGAGAGGGGGGGTTAGCGCTTGTTTGTTTCCAGCTTCTGAGATCTGAAATAATCACTCAGAAACTGTATTAATTAAATCACTGCTTGGCATATTAGCTTATGCATATTTCTAGATAACTCTTAAATCTTGAATTAACCCATTTCTATTCATCTGTGTATCACCACATGGCTATGTCTTACCAGCATGATTCTGGTTCATCTGTCCCCGGTGGTATGGTGGCTACATGGATTCTTACTGACTCTGCCTTCTTTCTCCCAGCATTCACTTTAGTTTTTCCTACATAGCTCTATTCTACCCTGCTATAGGCCCAAAGCACTTTCTTTATTAATCAGTGGTGATCATAGCATATAGAGGGGAATTCCACATCACACAGGGGAGGGGCAGGGGCAGAGAGATGGAGAGAAAGAGACAGACAGGCAGGCAGACAGAGACCTGACACCTCTCAAAGCTTTGGTTCCCAGAGAAATATGGCAGCACTGATGACATGAAGGGGTGACCCTGTAAACCACTGGAGAAGGGGAAGTCAGCATTGACCTATAGTCAGGAACCCTCTACGTCATATTGGCTTGATTCCCTAGGATATCTGGTGAAGGCAAATTGCCTAATTCCTCTAAATCTCGGGTTCTTTTCCACTAAACAGGGTCATCCATATCAGGAGGGCAATTAGTGTGGTTATAAGGCCTCTGGGACATCAAGGTTATGCAGTTTCTAGAAAGGGGTTCCTGGCCTCAGAGGACTAGAGCATCTTGTGCTTTTTTTTCTCTCTGTCCCCCCTCCCGTTCTGAGAAATATTGGGAAAAATCCATGTTAGTTAGATTAAGTGCAGAGTTGACAGAGCTATGGAAAAGTAAGGCTTTGTTAAGCAAGAAATCAGTAGTAACTTGATTTTGGAAGCAACAAAAATATTTCTTCAGAAGGATGCTTTCAAAGAAGTCCCTTCAGTGAGAGCTGCCCTGACTAGAGCTGAGAGGCTAAGTAGCCCAGTGAGTGCCTTTATTTACGCCTAAGACAACACCAGGAGCTTGTGTTCACATTTGAAAAACTACTATGCCTAGCCACTTAAACATGCCATTCCTGAAACACCTGGGTGTCTTCATACCTAAAATTAAAGCTACGACGTTATAGGGTAAGGACTGTGGGAGGTGTGACCCTGATCATGGGCTTGTGTCTCAGGTGTCTCCGTGTGAGCGGTGTCGCTGTGAAGCCAATGGTGAAGTGCTGTGCACAGTGTCGGCGTGTCCCCAGACGGAATGTGTGGACCCCGTGTACGAGCCTGATCAGTGCTGCCCCATCTGCAAAAACGGTAGGTGTAACACCCATCGGGACAGTGTGACCTGTAGCCCCAGCTATGCTTGGCTTCTATCTGTGAACTATGTGGGCATGTATGGTTTTTGTAGACATGTCTCTGCCCTGCCACATAGACCACCAGTAGATCAGGGGTAGGTGCAGGTGATACTTACTGTGAATCAAGGTGTTCTGTCTCATTGGTGTGGTGTCTGCTTTGTGTTTTATAGATGTTATGAAATTTGGAGGGAAAAATTCAGTTCCACCATGGAGGAGAATTACTTATTTTAATTTAACTTTGTTTGTTCTTGCAAAGCAGTTTCTGTTTTCAAGACAAATCAAACATGTTTGTTTTGCTCATTTTCTTTTCATTACTAAGAGAATTAAAGTAGAAACATAATTGAATATTTTTCAAAAGCAAATTAGGCAAGAAGAGAGGTCTCTCTTTTTCTCGGGGAGCATCCTTGGTACAGCAAACACCAGACCTGCTTTATGAAAAGAAGCAACCAGAAGCCTTTGTCAAGGAAGAGTTGCTTATCTAACTTAATAAGAAGTATTACTCTTGTATCTGAAGCTATTAGGGCCTTACGGGTGTGACATTCCAACAGGGTGTTTAATGAAGGTGTATCCTCACCAGAATGGGCCAGGGATTACAACTTAGTTAGATGATTATCGAAGACATAGAAGAGAGCTTTGAAAAGAACAGAGATAGGAGATCTGACCAGTGGTTCTGTATCTCAGTATTGCCCCTCATGGGAGAGATCGGGCTTTCTCAAGTATGTTGATTTATAGCTAGGGTGTAAATGTGAGTATTGCAGGATTAATTTGTGATGTCTGTAAACATGTGTGCTTCTGAACAAACGTATGATGGCTCTATGATGACTCTATGGCTTTAGAAATAGCAGGTGAGATCTGCATTCATGATTGAATAGGAGTATCAGTTGTGTTTCAATTTTGACAGTCTTGGGACATCATTAAAACTTTGGCCAGGTACATGCACATACCTAAGCTTCCTTATGACACATTGTGAAACTCTTGACATGTATAAGTTGAAGAAGAAAGGAAGTTTCTGTTGATGATGGGTAGCCTTCAGATGAGTAACTGTGGAGGATGGTATGTTCAGTCCTGATGGCAAATGGACAGAGTGCAAGGAAAAAGGTTAGAATGTTCCATGTGGAGCTGGTGGTGTGTTTATGAAGACACCATGATGTGTGATCTCGTTTCATGAAAATGGAGAAGATTGGGAAGGTCAAGAGTGTTTTTGTTTTTGTATTTGTATGGACATTGTGCCTGCATGTACATATGTTTGTGCATCACTTGCATGTGTGTTGCCGTCAGGGGTCAGAAGTAGGTGTCAGGCCCCCTGGAACTGGAGTCACAGATAAATATGAGCTGTTATGTGGGTTCTGGGAACTGAACCCAGGTCCTCTGGAAGAGCAGTCCGTCCTCTTAATCCGTTTCTAAATCCCCTCAAGTATGTTCATTTAAGAAAGAATGTAAAACAGAACTACAGGAAACTAATGACCTCTGGAAGAAGAAAAATTAGAATCTCCAAGGGATGAGGCCCCTGATTGTGTTATGCAAAGTGGTCTGACCTGAAACCATGTACGAACAAAGGGCAAAAAAATGAACTCAGGATGATAGATATAGATAAAGATATGTGTCTTTACATACAGATATATGAACATCATACATGTTACTTATATATGTAACAATAATTACCAAAGACAAGAAGTTGTGAATTTGAGCATGGGGGAACATGGGATGAGTTGAAAGGAGGAGAGAAGTAGTACACTGGGGGGACTGGAGGGAAGAAAGGGAAGGAGGGAAATAACATAACTATTACCTCTTAATTTAAAATGTAAAACCATAAACTAAAAAAAAAAAGAATGTTGCAACACTGAAGTAGTGTGTGGGGAATTGAAATAACTTAATTTACTAGTGTAAATCAACAACAAGAGACTGAAGAAGAAACAGAAGCAGGTGGCAAGGCTAGCAGATTATCGTTGGTGTGTGGCATGACACCAGCAAGGCCAAGAGCTGCAGTTAGGACTTCAGATGGTGAGGAGATGGCAGCCAAGCTGGCTGGCATGGCTTCAGCTCCCTGCTTGGAGAGAGGCTGAAGAACGACCTTTCTCCAGCCTAATGATTCAGTGAGTGGCTCCAACCCTGACACCTCAGATACTTGGTAAACAAAGTACCAGAGATTCTCAGTGTTTCTCTTGTTAGTTACAATTGGTAACAATGTGTTGGCATTAGCAAACCTTGGAATCCTACCTGGCATGCCTTCAATACATGGGAAGTCAGAATTTTAATCCCTGCATATTTCCCAGGGAGTGAAAATAGAGATCCAGACCATTGGAGAGTTGACGTGAATGTCCAGTGAGCAGTTAGCTGCGCTCCCTACATTTGCCTGCTGTCCATGTTCTGCTTTGTTTGGTTCATGTTTTTCATTGTGTTGCTCACTCCCCACCCCCGACAATACAGCCCTGCAAATACATGGCTTCATAGCATTGGTACTGTGGTAATTTGTCCAAGAGTAGCCTCCCTTCCTCCCATCACCAATAAGGAGCTATGAGACTAGATTTCTTCATGGTTTGTTTTTCCCATAGGGTTTATCCCAGTTAAGGGACAGGGTCTTTCAAAGACCTTTAAAAGATATTTGAATGCCATGTGTTGATATGCTAAAATTTGCAAATTTTAGCCAAAAAATATTTAGACTTATAAGGTGACTTAACAGTTATGAGCATGTGCTACTCTTCCAAAGTTAGATCCCAGTTTGACTCCCAGAACCACTTTAGGTAGATTTCTGAAACTCCAGCTCCAGGGGAATCCAATACCTCTGACTTCTGATGCACCAGCACTCAGAAGCACACGATTAAAAATAAAAATATAATTTTAAAACCACAAATATTCAGTGTCATTTGTCTCTTTCTGCATCCAGTCTTTTATAGTTTTAGATATAAATTTGTTTGGGTGGACAAGAAGTATTTTAAGAATAAGAGGTATAAAATAAGGTAAATACAGAGATTTGCCTTCACTATTGAAGTGACAGCCCGGGAAACCTCCTTTTGGTGGCTGCCCTGATAGTACACTTTAAATATTCACGTATTGCTTGTTTACCTGTGTGCTTTTAGGGGCAACAGAGATAAAGTCAAGGCATGGTTTTTGACTTATTAAATACTTCTAGAAGTGTGATGATATTTTTATAAACTAGATTTATTTATGGAAAGTTTCATATTAAGACATTTGGGTCAATTAAACCAAAAAGCAATAACTTCTTATTTCAAGGACTACAAATATTAATACATTGAAAGGTGTCTAACTGTATATCTCTGACGAGATTTTGCCTTATTCATCAGAGAGTTCTTAACTTTGAAGTCTCCGTTTTAAGACATTCTGACCTTGACAGGATGTCAAATCTGACTGAAAAATGCTTGCTTGAAAATGAAATCTGTGTCTGTCAGAGATGGATGCTCTGATAACTGACAAAGTTAATGGATAATTTACAGTGGTCCAGCCCTGCCTCCCACACACAAAAATGATGATTTTGTAAGAAGAGATTATTTCTTATATGTAGTTAATTATAGGATATCAAAAGTGGATGCTATATATGAAATTAAACATCTGGGTAGACTTAGCTTGGTTGAAACAGTGAGGTTTAACCCTGATCTCTGCAAAGCTACCCATTATCCTCATGCTGGCATAACTTAACCTACAGCATTAAACAGCTCTTCTCTTGGCAGAATGGAAATTGCAATTCAGTTGCTGTCAGTCACTTACATCAAAAGAGCAGAAGTTTAAAACCAAGAATGTCTGGAGTATAAATAAATGATCATAAATCAAGTATGCTTTAATTTATTCACTTTGTTGACATGTGTAGCTCAATCTCTCAATGGTCTTTTCTTTCAATAAAAGGAATGCATTATGGCACTGTTTCCTCTCACCCCCCGTCTTCTATGCAAACAGGGTACTGTATTGTATCAGCTTTTTCTGGTAGTGGATGCGCCCTGCCCTTTATGCACCTTGATCACGACATTACGCAGGCATGTAGCTTCTACCAGTGATCACATCTCTGTTTTGTATAGATGGGCTTTCTTTTTTACAGCCCCAAATAACAACATGGAGATTTATTATTAATTATGAAAGCTTGCCCTTAATTTAGGCTTGTTCCACTAACTTTTATAATTTACATTATACCATCTATATTAATCTATGTTCTGCCATTTGGTATTACCTCTCTTTCATCTTGAAAAGAAAACCTTCTGTTTTCTCTCCCTATCTTGTTGGATTCTCTTCAACATCTCTATTATCTGCTTGTACTTCCTCTCTCTGCTTGGAAGTCCTGTTTATACCTCCTGCCTAGCTATTGGTCATTCAACTCTTTTTTTTTTTGAGACAGGGTTTCTCTGTGTAACAGTCCTGAATGTCCTGGAACTCCTTTTGTAGACCACGCAGGCCTCAAACTCACTGACATCCACCTGCCTCTGTCTCCCAAGTGCTGGGATTAAAAGCATGCACTACCACCACCCAGTTATCATTCAACTCTTTTGTAAACAGCAATGAACCAATGTTCACACAGCATACAAATATCCCACAACATTTCCCCCCTTTGTCTAAATAAAAAGAAAGATTTTAACTCTAACATAGTAAAACTACATACAATAAGAACAGTTATCAAGTGAGAATGGTATTTACAATGTTTATTCCACATGTGTTTGGCAAATTCTGAGAAAGTATTATATTATCTATCCTATCTTAGCGAGTCTAAAGTTTTATACCTAAACTATTTTTATTATGGTTTATATTACTATCCTAAAACTATCTTTTAGACCTTAAAACATTTTTAAATAAACAACTTGAGTTCTTATATTTTTCACCATTATAAACTTTATACATATTTTGTGAGTTTTTTTAAAGTTTGATAACAAGGAAAACTGTAACTAAAAATATCTAGTCTTTCACATCATTAAAGATCCAAGAGGAATATGTTACCTGATTAAACAGGAAGTGCAAAGCAAGCCACTTACAAAACTAAGAAATGACAGACTGCTGCTTTAAGAGACACACAAGGTCCTTCTGTAACCTTGGGACATCCATCTTTGGTCTATAGTCTTAGAATATCTGATAGACTTTCTTATGAAGCAGTAATTTTGAAGACCTGTACTACCTTTTCTTGGCAAAGTTTGTCAGTTGCCTTTTTTCAGATCCTATTCATCCAATTTGGATATCATGCTATCAGCAGTTGAGGCAAAGGCAGTTTCTTGCCCAAATGGCTAGCTTTGTCACATTGAAAGCAAACACCACATGGTGGTTCTTTGATGCTCATCATCCTTTTTTGAAGTTAATTGATGCTGCCAGGAGCAGACATATCTCACTGTCATAGAAAGCCCTATGTTATTAAAACATTTTAAATGTCATATTCTGTAAGTCTTTGAAGTGCTTGAAGATCATCTAACTTTTAAAATATAGGTTTGATCATGAAAATATATCTAATAATAAGTTTGATAGTTACAGATGATTAACTATTAACCTGTCTTTCTTTATTATTCTAAATAGCTTTCAAGGACTAAAACTTTATATTACATTTTAAAGTAAGTTGCATAGGTAGAATATCTTAAACAAGAGCAGAAATTTATATACAGTATAACAAAAATAACCTTAAATTTGTATCAATATACAGAAATCCATACTAATGTAAAGTATTTGAGATGAGTAATTCTTCAAAAGAGACTCAGAAACACACACTTTTGGCCTGTCACTTTTGTACTATACTCCCCCTTTTCCCTTCAGAAAGAGAGTGCAGAATTTGACCTCCTTTATTTTGTTTTGTTTTTTTAACCATTGTCAATAACAATTTGCAACCACTTGTATCTAAATGACAAACAACTATAACCCACCAAATGACCAAAAACTACACACTCCACATCTTGAGATATGTGGGTTTCATGTACTCTAGACTGCTACTGCTGTCTGGGGGGTGATAACATATTTAGGAGACCCTGAGAGAGTAGGGAGAATGATCTAGTCCTGGGAGAGCTAACTATATCATTTGCTGTCCAATTTCTGTATAATGGGAAAGTTTAGAGCTTATCTGTAGTCCTGACTGGAGTAGTATGTGAGACTGGACTATCTCAGCTAGTAGCTTGGAAGTGGTTTTGGTTTTTTAATATTTATTTATTTATTTATTTATTATGTATACAATATTTTGTCTGTGTGTATGCCTCCAGGCCAGAAGAGGGCACCAGACCCCATTACAGATGGTTGTGCGCCACCATGTGGTTGCTGGGAATTGAACTCAGGATCTTTGAAAGAGCAGGCAATGCTCTTAACCTCTGAGCCATCTCTCCAGCCCCAGAAGTGGTTTTGAATGCAGAATTTTGAGGAACCTTTAACAGAGGCATTTTGAGGCTGAGTCACCTGGTCTTTATTGGTGTTTAATTCTTTATTTCTGAAAGCACACAAACTTCTAAAGTTAATATATATATTAAATATTAAATATATATTAAATTAATAATATTATATATAAGGATATATATCTTCATTAGCACATATATAGTTATGCAGAGTGCACAAATCAGCTAAAGAGATTTTTTGTTGTCGTGGCTGTTTTATGTAAAACTAAAAGGTAAAAGGCATCTCTTAACTTTATAAGTTTATTTGGACTCTATAACCAAACCTCTATCCATGTCATATAAAAGGATGGCATGTGATAAGTTATAATGGTATATTAATTGTGTTTTAATAAATAAAGCTTCCTGAAGGTCACAGGGCAAAGCAGCCACACAGGTCAGGGAGTGGTGGTACACATCTTTAATCCCAGAACTCAGGAGACAGATGCAGATGAATCTCTGTGAGTTCAAGGTCACCCTGAGTTATACAAGATTGAATCTGTATATGAGTTCATACAGAGGTGATCCCAGTGCTTGGGATCACACACCTTTAATCCCAGCATTTGGAAGGTGGAGATTGGAGTGCTATAGCTGGGCAGAGAAAGGAATACAAATGGAAAGAGGCAGGAATTCAGTGGAATGTGGACCTTGAGGACTCGTGGAGACAGGACCTTGCTCTTTGGTCTGAAGACTTGGTAGAGGTAAAAGATCTCTCTAGTGGCTGGCTGCTTTGCTTTTCTGATCTTCAGGTTGAACTCCAATATCCGTCTCTGAGTTTTATTATTTGTGCTACAATAAATCATGAGGATTCTATAGCCAAGAAGATTTACCATGCCTCATCCAGTGTCACAGCTGTTCCCATGTTAAGGGATCAGCACACCCATCACCTGTCCTGTAGTCTTTCTTGGCTTTTTCCCTCATGTCTGTAGCCAAGAACCTCCACAAGTTCTCCCCAAGGAGTTCTGTTCTCCCCAAACAAATCTGATCTTTATTAATTTTGAAGTAAGTCATAACTTTCTGTTTCCAGTGGAAACAAAGGCATAACATCTCCCCCAATGCAACATATTTTCTGTCTTTCATTTTGAAGTGAAGACCTTCTTTTGTTTTTGCTTTTTTGTTTTTGTTTTTGTTTTTTCAAGACAGGGTTTCTCTGTAGCTTTGGAGCCTGTCCTGGAACTAGCTCTTGTAGACCAGGCTGGCCTCAAACTCACAGAGATCCTCCTACCTCTGCCTCCAGAGTGCTGGGATTAAAGGCGTGTGCCACCAAAGCCCAGCTTGAAGACATTTGTAAAATAATTAGGTCAATTTAATTTGGCAGTTCCCATAATCTGATATCTCTCAGAAGCTATTGTATTTTTACATTAGCTTTTAAAAGTTTAAAGTCAACAAAGCACCATGCAGGATCCAGACACCCTGTGTATTTCCCATCTTTACATGGTTTATTTTTTTATATTACTTACTCTCTTTAAAGACTATACAATATTTTTAAGCTATTTTTTTCTATGACTGTCTATACCCATTTCCTTTCCTTTCTTCAGCATCTAAGTGCATTTTTAAACATACCTTTTTAGAGGTTTTATGTGTCTGTACCTGACTTTATTAAGTACCTGAAGCATTCTCTGAATGTATGAGACAAATCTTAAACTGCCAAGTCAGCCACCATGTAGCTCAGCTTAGTGCATGACATTGGTGGCTTACTTCAGCCCTCAGGTAGCAACCAGAAGCAGCACCTCTGTACACCACCAAGGGCAGGCCTGCTTGAGATACTGCAGGACTAGGAATCTACACCTGGCTCATTGTCCAGAACATTTTTTGCTTTCTCAGGCCCCGTGTTTGGACATTCAAGTACTCACATTAGATACCATATGTACCAAATCTTTCTTTGTCCCACCAGCCAGCTCCCAAAAAATGACACAGAAGATTATTATTAATTATGACAGCTCAGCCTTAGCTTAGGCTTGTCCCACTAGCTCTTTTAACTTAAATTAACCCATTAATTTTTATCCATATTTTGTCATGCAGCTCATACCTCATCTCTCCATTTCGGTCATGCTGCTTTCTCAGCATCTGTCTGGATGCTCTGCCTTGTTTTTCCCAGAGTTCTCTCTCTTCCCTGAAGCACCGTCTATATCTCCTACCTAGCTATTGGCCATTCAGCTCTTTATTACACCAATCATAGTAATAAATTTTTACACAGTGTGCAAATGTCCCACAACAGCTCTGCACGTGTGCTGTGGTCTCACTGTACATCTGCAAAGAGGAGAACTAATAAGAAGGATGCCAAGTGTGGGGGTTCACTGTGCTTCTCGGAGAGACTCAGCAGCAGGAAGAGGAGAACCTGTTGCATGCTAGAAGCACAAAGGCATGGAGCATAACACTTATTTCCTTCCTGAAGTCTCATCACAGTTTCATAATAGTTATTTACAGCTTTATTTTCATAAGAAAATGTAGATGTTTTTTTGGATGAGCATGTAAAACATGAAATTTTAAGATAAACACTGAACTTTCAAATCATTAGATGTACTGTCATGGAATATGTGAGAAGCACTGGCAGAACATAAGGCAGAGTTTTGCTTGTTTTTCTGAGTATTTCACAACAGGACATAATAACTACGGTGAAGACTGAAAGAGAGACTGGGATAAAACAGATGTGTGCAGGCTCCTATCCAGAGTGTCTCATAAGGAGAAGACTTAAAGTCACTTCTTTGTACAATTTTACCAAAGCAATGGTACCAGTCTCATAAGAACTCTCTCTCATTGTCCGCAGATGTATCTATAAAACCTCTGAAATTTTTAAATTTCAGAGCATCCAGACAGATTGTCAGAATGAATTGGTTGTAATAACAGTTTTTCAGGTTAGCTTCATCAGGTCACTGTTCAACACCCATCTGTGTGCTGGGCTTGGTGGTCTAAGCTATAACCCTAGCCTCCCAATAGGCAAAGACAAAAGTACAAGACTAGTCTAGAATTTAGCAACTTTGTCTCAATACAAAAGATAAAAACCAGGGATAGAGATATATAGGTCAGTGGTAGAACGCTTGTGTTCAGTGCCTGGAACCCTAGGCTCAATTCTCAATATCACCAATAAGAATTTTTTTTTATGTGTATTCTTTTTTTTCTCATTTTTTTATTCAATATTTCCATCTCCTCCCCTTCTCCTCTCCCTTCCCTCCCCTCCCTTCCACCCATACCCCCACTCCACCCCTCTCCAAAGACAAAGAGCCATCAGGGTTCCCTTCACTATGTTTATTTTTTCCATATACCCATAAAAAAACACATAGAAATGAATTCAAAACAACATTCTCAAATAATATCATGCATATCAAATGAACAGAAGTATATTCTACTTCTACTGACCCAATAGAAGTTCAATAAAATTGCTCTGTTTTAGCCTGGCGATGGTGGTGCATGCCTTTAATCCCAGCACTCGGGAGGCAGAGGCAGGCAGATCTCTGTGAGTTCGAGACCAGCCTGGTCAACAAGAGCTAGTTCCAGGACAGGCTCCAAAGCCACAGAGAAACCCTGTCTCGAAGAAACAAAAACAACAACAAAAAAAAATTGCTCTGTTTTTCTTAAAATCATCATATTACTTCTAAAAACCAAACAGAAATTGAGAGTCAATGAACATGCAAAAACAACTGGGCGTGTACAGAGTGATAAGAGGATTTATTCAACATCATAGACTTTAGCATACTGTTATGTAGCCCCAAAGGTTCATGATGACAAGAGAACAAAATAGAGAAAGAAAATTGTTGGAAACATCACATACTAAGCTGTAGATGGAGGTGGAGCTTTTCTCTCCTAACTGCCTAATCATAAATAAACACACAAAAGCTCATATTAATTACAAAATACCCAGCCTATAGCTCAGGCTTATTACTAACCAGTCCTTACAACTTAAATTAATCCACTTCTATTAATCTATATTTTGTCACATGTCTTGGGGCTTTACTTGTCTTTTAGCATATCTTGTTCTTTTGGCAGATGGCTTGCAGCTCCTTGACTCTGCCCTTTTTATCTGCTGTATTTTCAGTTTGACTTTCCTGCCTAGCCTTATTATGCCTTGCGATAGGCCAAATTGGCTTTTTAAATAACCCATGAGAGTAAAACATATTCACAGTGTACATAAGGGTTATTCTACAGAACTATGCAGCTCAGTCAATCCTGAGATCCATCCAAAAAATGATGTTTCACTAACTGAATAGCAGATGAGTTAAAAAGAAAAGTCTAAATTATTTCCTCAGACTACATATAGGGAAGAGGAGAAAAACAAAAATGGAATTCCCAAGACTTGAGATTTAAATATGGAAGTTGAAATTAATAATTTTAAAGGAAAATACATCTTCATGATGTTCAACAGGTGAGAAATAGCAGACCACTAAAATCACCAGCTATATGGAAAAGGTGATAAGATAAACTTTATTAAAAATGCATATCAAATAACACTGTTAACAAGGTAAATGTAGCTCCCACCTATCATGTATCATGAGAAAATGCATACAATACATTTATCTGGGAAGTATCTATGATTCTAATGCATTAAAACTGAGCAGAGAGAAAGGACAGAAATAGATCCAGAAGATTCCAGAGCCTCTGAATACTAGTATCTTTTCTACTCATCAGAGAGGTGTCTATTCTCAATATGTTTTACATACTGATGCAGAACATGGGAAATGCGAGTTGAATAATCCCAAGATAACTTCGAATAGAGTATTCTAAGGCTTTTATTTATAAAAGGGAACTCACAGATCACAGCAAGGAAATGGGAACAAGGTCCAACATCCAGGTATGGGTTGTGGTAAGAAGAAACCCAGCGGGGCAGGACCATGGCTTTTTGGTACCCTAAGTCACGCCCCAACCTGGTCCAGTCTCTTAAAGGCCATTGACTTAAGGAGGTTCCCATCAACATACCAGACTTCTATGACTATCTCCTCACACTGTAGTCACATTACAGTAGCCATCTTTAGTTTACATAGAAGAGAGAAAAAAATCAAAGGAGAATTAAATAAGTTAGTATTTTTGTTTATTTTTTAAATTTTATGAACTTTTATTATAGAAAAGTTTGCAAGTCAGTAAAAATATTGCACACCAAACTGAACGAGACCCAAAGTCTATACAGCTTAATGAAGTTCTATATGATTAGAATAGGTGTTAGGAACAGGAGCTGCTGACCTTCAGATTGAGTTTTCCACTGAAAGTGAATGAGTACTAACATGGAGTTCATTGTTATAATCAAAGGCACATCTTGTAATTTCTATGTCACTGACAGAATCAACAAAGAAAATGAGCACAAGATACAAGAACACATAACTCTAAAAACGGAAAAATAGAGACAAAAAACAGAGAAAACAAAATGTTTATATGTTATCAGTAAAGCCCCAAATACATAAGTTTGAAGAATTCAAAAATAAATAGAAGAATAAATCATTATATTTACAAATTTCATTTAGCAATATTTAATAGACAATCCAGACAGAAAATTATCAAGGTAATGAAAGACTCATACCAGCTGCAAAAGGTGTGAATACACTGCCCAATAAGAGGTCCTCATTTTGTTTACTGCAGATAAGTGTTCCATAGGTAAAACCAATTGCTAAGCCGTAAGAAAATTCCCACTAAGCATGCCAGACACAGCACACAAACACAACAGAATCATCTTAGAATTAACAGAAGCAGACAACCTAGGGAGTCTGAAAACATTAGGTAATCAAACTGTTATACTTTTGATCACCGGTGAACCATAAAAAGAAATCACAGAGGTTTCAGGACATACCTGCAACTGATACAAAATGCAAAGCACCTGTTTTAATTGCTGAAGCAGCTCTAAGCTACAATAGTGCTTAGAAGAAACTTTATCTCTCAGGTCAGCAGCATAAAAAACAAACATCTGCCTGTAGAACAGTAATACCAGAACAACAGGTCAAACAAAAGCATGCAGAATATAAAACTCAATAAAATGTAAGCAGAACTCAAATAGAAGATACAAATACAAATGAGAGGGTCATTACATTACAGAGAGTTAATTCTATGAAACATATTTGAAACAATAAAATTAACACAGCCTTCACTAGACTTCAAGAATGACATATGAATGCTACTAAAAATCCTCCATGATTATGACTGCCTCCCCATTACGGTGGGGTTCAAGAAGTCATACTTGGATGTACAGAAGATAAGGTGGTTTTGTTTTGTTGGTTGTTTCTTGCTTTTTGTCTTGGGACAGGGTCTCATTATGTAACTCTGACTATAATACAAACTCACTATGTAGTATGTAGTAGAACTCATAGAGATCCACCTGCCTCTCCCTCCCAAGTCCTGGAAATAAAGTCATGCCCAACTCAAAGATATGGTTTTTATAGCTCAGGGGTAGGGGGTTTCCAAAGGGAGGAGTTGGTAGACAAGCAGTCATGGTTATAGAAACTGAAAACATAACAAGGTGGTCAAAACACGGTAGTCACAACAACAGGTGGTTATAAAAACATATCCTTTTGATAGCAAGGTAGGGTTGCAATGCTTTAAGACAAATATATGGTTGCCATTTCCTGGAACAGGCAGTACAGAACCAATGGTAGTTAAGGTTACATGTGGGGCATAGCCCAATCCTTGAGAAACAGGTTTACTCATAAACAGGAATGAGCCTCGTTTGTCTTTACTTAAGACAGTTTTCATGCCTGAGATGGAGGTAGGCTGGTTCATCATAATATGTGAAATATTTTCTTTCTTTTACAAATAAAAGCCAGGCTGTGTGCTTTCCCTGGTGAGTTGCCTGATATAATTAAAAGAATAATAACACTTCTTCACAAATTGACTCAGGAGAAAGTTGGCAAAAAGGAACACTTCCCAATTTAGTTTTGAATTGATTTTCTTGCTCACAAGGTTACAGCAGTGTACCATACACCAAAGAAACTGTACAAAAATTCTTTATTAACATGATGAAAAAATCTTTAAGAATGTGTTGATACTCTGAACCCAATACCATGAAAATAATGTAGCATTAGATCAAATGGGTGTAGCCCAGGAAAGGAATGTTGACTTCACATCTGAAAAACGAGTGAATTAATTACTGCAATAGCAAAATAAAGGAAACAAAAATCACCTCAACTGATGTAGAAAAGTTATTTGACAAAATCCAACATTCAATTATGGCTAATTCTTTTTAATAAATACTTACAAACAGAGTGTTTGCAAGTTGACAAATGGTAACTGAATAATTCACAGCTAGTGATGTAGATGATTGTTCTCATAATACTCCTGAGATTTAAGATCATAGAGCATTATCTATTTATCTTTTATATTCATCAATGTAACATCAATGTAGTAGAGAGAGAAAGGGAGAGAGAGAAGGTAATGAATCTGAGTGTGAATCTTTTCAGGGAATATGTACAAACTTATTAGGGCTAATAAGTAGTGATATCAGTAAGTAAATCAATTTATATACTATATAATACATTTTAGAAAAAACTAAACTCAGAAAAATTCCTTATTTGGTGGGCTAGTGTTATCGAAAAAATGATCACCAAACAACACTGGGGAGATGGTGGTCCCCTTAGGGATCTCGATTTTATTAATAAAGGAATTTAAAAACTCAAATGGAAACTTGAGTGCAGTTTTATTTGAGTTTGAGAAACCCCAGGGCAGTAGAGCTCTGAGTGTCAGCAGCTGCCTGGAGGAGAAGAGAAAAGTCACAGTGCTTGAGTTAGGCCATCAAGGAAACCAGCCACATAGACAAGCAGCCACATGGCAGGGAGGGGAACCACAGGGAAAATAAAGCCCAATTGTTAGGGAAAACATGTTTTGAAAAGAGTTAAAAAGAGGAAAAGAAACAATTGTGTTTTTCTGAGTAATTCAGAGAAGCTGCCTGATTTACCCAAGTGCATGCTTGGCCTGCATAAGAGACTGAACTAGGGGGTAGGAACTCTGAATTGGGAAAGTAAATATGTCCTTAAAGAGAAATTTAGTCCTCCTTTTTTTTTTTTTTTTTTTTTTTTTTAGCATGGTTTAAGGTGGATCACTTTCCTCAGGGCCAGATTCCTTCCTTAGGTGATTAGCCAGCCTAAGTGAATTAACTCTTAAGGGAAGAGACAATGGCCCATCTCCACACAGAGGTAGATTCCGTTCTTTTGACTAGGAGGTGACAACTGCCCCTACGTGGGCCTTCACTGATTACAGAGCACTGAAGGGTAAAGCAAGAGGATGGTGGATTAAAATCAGCCTGGGCTACACAGAAAGTCTTCACCTCAAAAAAAAAAAAAAATACCAGAAAGACAAAATTAAATAATATAATCTTATTTACTCTAATACCAGAAGAATAGACTACCTAGGAATATAAGTAGTTTAAAAAATGCAAGATACAAGCACTGAAAACTACAAAGTATTACTAAAACAAATAATAGGAGATATAAATTAAAAGCTATTTCATGTATTAAAAATCTTCACTCAAGCCAGGCGGTCACCACGCACGCCTTTAATCCCAGCACTCGGGAGGCAGAGGCAGGCGGATCTCTGTGAGTTCGAAGCCAGCCTGGTCTACAAGAGCTAGTTCCAGGACAGGCTCTAAAAAAGCTGCAGAGAAACCCTGTCTCAAAAAACCAAAAAAAAAAACAAAACTTCACTCCTAATAAGATGATAATTCTTTCTAAATTGGACAATAAATTCAATGCAGTTTTTATACAAACCAAAAGTCATTTTTGCAGAAATTGAGAAACTAAACCTAAAATTCACCAACAATGGACAAACCAATGTTAAAACTAATAAAGTTGGAAAAATGTCACTATTCAACTTCAGAACACATTGGACAACTATAAAGATACTGAAGTGTTGGTATAAAAAGATTTTCTCTATGTTTTGAAGCAGGATCTTTCTGTGTAGCTCAGACTGGCCTCAAAGAGACTATGTTATATAAAATAGCCTCTAATTTGTCATGATGTTATTACCCCAGGCTCACTAGTACTGGGATCACAGACTTACAAACCTGAGTCACCATGACTGGCAAAAAGATTGTGTGTGCTTTTGTGTCAATAATTAGCACATATATAAGTCCATGCAGATATGAATTGACATGTTCATATTTAACATGTACTATGACTACATGGAATTTATATAACACAATACATATCTAAATAATAGATTAAATATAGAATAAATAATGTGTTGATTTAAATGTCATGCATATAAAATTAATGCATGAAATCTATATTTGAGAAACTCAGAAAAAAAGGTATAAATCCTTGCATTCTTTTTCTTTAACCAGGAGAATAAGGTACTTTAGTGGGGGTAAAAATAGCCTTTCCAGCCAATCCTGAAGGGACAATTAAATAATCGCATGATTAAAAATCAAGACAGAGATAATATAGACCCTTAAGTCACATCATCTACAACACAAACACTCATGAACCATAGACTTTTCTAGAGATTTAAACTATTTACCCTTTGGGTGGGAGAAGAATACTTTATGACTTTAGGTTGGGCAGAGTTCTTAGATTTGACATAAGAATCACAATCCTTAAAAGGTAAGCAAAACTTGAATGTCATAAAATTTAAATCTTTTGTAATTCAAAACATATAACTGAAAATAATTAAAGCACAAGCCACAGATTATGAGAAAATAATTTGGAATGATATATATGATAAAATATTTATATCTAGAATCAATGAGGACCTCACACAATTTAAAGAAAAACATAGTAAAAATAAGTCAAGGACTTAAATACACACTTTACAGAAGATGGACAGATGTGAATAATCACATGAGATGTTCTCATTAGTCTTTAGGAAAAGCAAAAGGGAAAATGAAAAACATGAAAACAGGTATCTTGGGAAGGCAGATCAATGAATATTGGAAATGATGAGGAAATGCTAGATCCCTCAGCATGGCTGATGGCACACCAAATAGTATCCACCATGGAAACAATTTGATGTTTTATCCCAAATTGAAAGAAAAATCTACCACACATCTCAATAAATCATTCTTAGAATTCTGTCCCAGGAAACTATGAGCACGTCTTCACGAAGATGTGCATACAGATGTTCATAACAGGATTACTTTCTGTTTCTTCAGAGAAGGTTTTAGGCAGCTGAGGCTAGCCTTGAACTTCTGACCTGCCTACCTTCGCATCTAAAGTGCTAGAGTTACTGTTTTTAGTAACTACACTAGCTACAATTTTATTAATTTTTTTATTGTTTTTTATTGAGCTACACATTTTCCTACTCTCTTTTCTTCCCTCTCCCCTTTCTCGTCAGATCATATAGATCTTTTGCCTTTTACCAGATGTACAATCTTTTTTTTATTTTTAATTAAAAATTTCCACCTCCTCTCCTCCTCCCATTTCCCTCCCCCCCCCCTATTCCCTTCCCCCTCCCTCCCCAGTCCAAAGAGCAGTCAAGGTTCCTGCCCTGTGGGAAGTCCAAGGTCCTCCCCCTCCATCCAGGTCTAGGAAGGTGAGCGTCCAAACAGACTAGGCTCCCACAAAGCCAGTACATGGAGTAGAATCAAAACCCAGTGCCATTGTTCTTGGCTTCTCTTAATGACCACTAAATAATCAGAAATGTCTGTCAGTGAACAGATGCACCAAATGTATCATATCCAAACAAATGCATGTTACTTACTAATTAATACAAAGAAAAGAACTAAAGCTATGTGCTACCACATGAATGAACCTTAATAGCCAGTTTTAAAAGACCATATATTTGATTTATTTGAAACATTGTTAGGAGATAAATTTACATAAAGGGGAAACTGATTGTTGGAAGAATAAGGATGTTGTCAAACTAAAATTTACTATATGTAGACCCAGAGAATTTATTGAGGTGGTGATATGGGTGTTAATTAAGTTAACTAATTAACTGGGTTGATGAATTAATTAGGTTAATTAGCCACACAATGAAATAAACTTGACAAAAGTTGTTAAATTATAAGTCACTGTGTATAAATTCGATGGCGTGTGAGTCATGCCTGGATAGGGCTGCCGACAATGCTGGTGATTCCCTAAGACATGAGGAGTATATTAGTTACCAGCCTGCTGCTGAGATAAACACCAGAACGGAAAGCAACTTATTGAAGGAAGGGTTTATGCTGGCTTGTGGTTCCAGGGGGAGAGTCCGTAATGGTGGGGAAGGCATAGAATCAGAAGAAGCCGAGAACATGAAATGGATGTGGGGTGAGACTACGGACTCTCAAAGCATGCATATAATGGCATACTTTGTCTGGCAAAACTACACCTCCTAAAAGTTCTATAACCTCCCCTACACAGCACTAGCAGCCAGGGACCAAGCATCCAAGTGGACTGTACAAGCCTGCGAGGGGCATTTCCCATGTAAACCACCACAGAAAGGTTCTATACAGTTTTCTTGACTTTTCTTGGTTCCACAGCCTTCATTTTCCCTCAGAGATCAGCTATTCTATACCAGGTCTGATGCCCTTGATAAATTAAATAAAATCTCTTCCTCTTTAAGTCTGTTGTGCTGAAGGCCTTTTGGAATATATACTTCTTACCTGTATGGAAACAAAAAGTTAACTTTCGCAGAGTTTATTTCCTCAAAAGACAATTAGTGAATCAAATTGGGCCACACTAAGAACCAGAAGTTCCAAGAGTTCCATCCTGCCAGGTTTCAGTTTGTTATGTAACAACTGATGTTTATTTTATTTTGACCTTGAGATGAGAAACTGTAAAGGGTAGCAAGTGGAGTGATGCAGCAGGAGTCAATAATCAAACGGAGTCCTTCCTTACACTCAGAGTTCCATAATCAGACTGTGGCTCTCCAACACCGCACTCATTCCTGCTGTGGTCACTCTTCTCTTATAGGACAGGTACTTCTGCTCCTCCTTCAAGTCCTGTGCTTCTCCATGCCAATCTAGGCTCTACTACTTTATAATTTAGCTTCTCCAAACATGACTATGAAAAGGCATGAAGAATGAAAGGCTGTGACAGAAGGAGACCCCGGTCTCTTGCAGGCACTGGACTGTGGCCACTCCATCGGCTCCCTCACACCACTGGCTAACAAGGCGGTGTATGCAGAAGGATTACCTTGAAGGCTGGCTTCTGGGCCCTGTTTTAGAGTATCGAATTCACAAGGTCTAGGCTGGGACCAGAGCCTTTGCATGTTTAAAATGGACCAGCCTCCCATCTGAGATGTCTCTGTCAGGGCTGGGCTAAATCCTAAACTGGGAAGTGCTGCTGGCTTGCTCACACATGTTTCTGCTCTTTGGATATTTTCTCCTTGTCAGATTTAATGAGAGAAGAGAACAGTAGAATTCTAAGGGCTTGAACGTGGAATGAGATCATTTTGGGAATTAAACACATTTGCAACCGTATTAGTTGCATATTTCATGTTTTCTAGAGATTTGAGAGCTTATAGAAAAAGCTTAATATAGGGGTTTTTTTTAGTATGAAAATACCAGGTCAAAGAGAAAACAACAACTGAATGGCAAATTAAGTTGGAAAAGGTTAAAACAGAAATGGGTTTTCTCATTCTGTACAGTTAGTTATTAAAGACAAAGTTTTACTGTTGTCTTAGAGCCAAAATGAAAAGAAACATAATAAATCTTAGCTACAAAGAGAAACACAATTCTGCTTTTCTTGGTACAAAGCCCTAGAAAACTCTCTAGTCATCAGTTTTCCTAATAATGAATACATCAATAAAATTTAAATATTTAAAACCTTCCTTCAACTTCTCAGCATTCCCCGAGTCAGAAATTCAACTCAAAAGTGCTAACTTCTGCCGGACGGCGGTGGCGCACGCCTTTAATCCCAGCACTAGGGAGGCAGAGGCAGGCGGATCTCTGTGAGTTCGAGACCAGCCTGGTCTACAAGAGCTAGTTCCAGGACAGGCTCCAAAGCTGCAGAGAAACCCTGTCTCGAAAAAACAACAACAACAACAAAAAAAAACAAAAAACAAAAAAAGTGCTAACTTCCTTCTATGTATGCTCTGATATATGCACATTTTGGTGGTATAGGGATTCTTCAAATGACATTTTGTACATTCTTTAAATCTCCTTGAGCATCAATTGTCATTTTTACTTAAGGACATGATTCCTCTGCTGAAGTAGTATTTCCTTTCCATTGTTTCTTTTCACTTGCGTAATTAATATAATGTCTACATTACTGCTGTCTGTTCCAGGCTTCGATGTTATATCAGCAGTAGAGGGTGTTAAGATCTGCTGGCCTGTAACCTGGTACACTGTCCCTTTAAGAGACAAGCCTTGTCCATCCCAACCACCCCTTTCCACCCAGGCAAGTGGATCTCCCATCTCCTCCAGCCTGTGCTCTCTCTTTCTGTCTCTGTCCTAAAGAGGTAACTTTTGCTCTCTTTCTCTCCCCCTTTCTGTTCCCCTTTCTCTCTTTCTCTGCCTCCCTCTCTTCTTCCCCCTTCTCCCTTTTTTCCCCTCCATAACTCACTAAATAAACTCTATACTCAATCTCTCTGCATGATGTATCTGTCTGTCTCTAACCTGCTGCTGTCTTCCACCCACCAAGGTAACCCACCAAGGCCTCAGGGGACTTGCATGGGTCTCAGGTCACCCGCCACTACCCCTCATGGGACTGACCTTCCCCTCCATATCTTTGAAAAAGAATAACATTGGTGCGTGACTCAGCCATGTTCTCTCCATGTTCCCTCCTGCCTGCAGGCAAGCAGGCTAAGGATACATGGGAACTCTGGACTCGGACCACTTTCCAATGCTGCAAATGGTAAGGCTCCCTATCAACTCCTTTCTAAATTCTACCAGCAAACAGGACTGCCAGTGTCCTGCCTCCAGCATCTCATGCCTGTCCCCTTTTCCTTTCGCTGGGAAGCCCCTTCCCCATCCATCTGTAAAATGCTGTTTTTCTTTCTCTCCTCTTCCTTCTACTCTATCTCTGCCACCGCTACTTCTGATCCCACAGAAACTGACAAGATTAGCCAGATCCCTGAGGCACCTGTTTCCAGTTCCAGCCTTTGCTCCCTGCTGTGGCTTGGCCACACGGAGGCTCATGGTGCTGAGTAATTGTCCTCTCTACTTCATGTATGAAAGAATGTGTGAATGGTGTGGCGACATGGATGTATTCGGTTTCAAATGTATGTTCTACACGGCCTCGATTGTATGTTTCTCTTGTTATTATCTTTAAAACTCTTGCCGCTCTAAAAATGTGGTTTCTCCATACAACACATGACTGCCACCGTTTTGACTAAGGTCAGGTGACCTCACTTCCATATTAACTAAGGGCAGATCAAGTGACCAAGTCCCCCCATCTTTACTGAGGTATTTCTTGCCTAGTCTCGTGGTTTACTTACATTTTTGTCTCTTTCTCTTATTCTCCCCCCCCCTCTCTCTCTGCCCTTTTTCTGGAAAGGTAACTTCTGCCTTTCTTCCTTCTCCCTCCATTTCTTCCCTTCCCCCACCTTTATATCTTTATAAAAGAATAAGAGAGAATCTCTCTTATTTAGAACAAGGGAGATAAAGAGAAACATTTCTAAACTTCAGGGTAAGTTGGTTTGTTTCCACCTCAGATCTTTGGAATAACAGCCTTCATTTGCAAATTTTTAACAACATTAAAAAATAACCGCTATGATCACAAATAATGGTTCAGACTTTCTGTACAGTGTCTCACTAAAGAGCACAGGCTGTTCTCCCAAACCCAGCTGAACATTTTTGTTTTGTTTTGTGGTTTATTTTTGGTTTTTCGAGACAGGGTTTCTCTGCAGCTTTAGAGCCTGTCCTGGAGCTAGCTCTTGTAGACCAGGCTGGTCTCAAACTCACAGAGATCCGCCTGCCTCTGCTGAACATTTTTAAAACAAATATGTTGCTTGTTTGGTTTTTGGTTGGTTGGTTGGTTGGTTGGTTGGTTGGTTGGTTGGTTGGTTGGTTGGTTTGGTTTTTTGAGACAGGGTTTCTCTGTGTAACTTTGACTCTCCTAGAACTCTACGGACCAGGGATTAATGGTGTGTGCCACCATGCCTGGCTTAAATAAGTTAAAGACAGGCTACCCCAAAGCAGTTGCTGCCAGTTTATTAACATGAATAATTTTTCTGGGTTTAAGTACACTTCTAGGCAGTGGTTCTAATTCTGTGTTCCTGAGGTTACAAAACAAAAACCAAAGCCCTACTCTGACAGGCATGGCCACTTCTATTTTACTCTGTGCCCTTTGGCCTTGCTGAGGTCTAGCCCTGGTGTCCCTTCCTCATCGTTGCTTCTTCGTAACCCTTTATGAATGTCTAAAGGCCTGTGCCCATGTCCTCACTGTACAAACATTCCAGGTCCAGCTTCCAGGGCATGTTTCTTACATTGCTGGCTGTCCTGAGAGCTTACGGTCTCAGTAAGGCATTATTGTGAGTGTAGGAATCTGAAGACATCGTGGTAAGTGAGCCTTCTTCAGCATTTAGTTCTGCTTTTGGAGATGTGTGTGTTTGTATATGCATATGTGTGTGTGTGTGTGCATATGTGTGTGTGCTTTCTGATCATTATTTATAAAATACTGAGTTCATTACCATTTATTTCTCTGTAAGTACAAAAATGGATCATGTCATGGCATCTTGCCCATAATGAGCTCATAGCCTAGAGGGGAGTCTGCCTTGTAAATAACTTGTGTTTGTGGTTCTGCTTGAATGATGATAAAAGTGGGGAGGGGGCAAGAAAAAGCTGCAAATCCCCAGTAGCCTCACCTTGGATTGTTTTTTTATTATTAGAACATGTTCCCAGGAGTGAGCTGATCAAACCAGAAGTTTAGAGCATTTTTATGATCTGATATATTGCCATGTTATTCAGCAAAAGGTTGTGAGAATTCATTCTGATTTTATTTTAATCCTTCTAAACTCCCGTTCACTTTATTTAGAGGAGACGGTGGTTCATTTCTTCCAGTATTGAATATTTAAACTTTTTAATAGCCTACATAGCACTTTTTAAACAATATGTTTTACTTCCCTGCCTTTGTAACAAATAACTTCAGACACGATTTAAATAGTTCCTGGTGATTTACAGTCAGGAACATCAACAGCAGTTGGTGGAGTACCATGTATACTGTAAGGTCTCCAGAGTGGGATATTCAAATATCCTGATTCCTGTGCAACCATCTTTGTATCTATCACTGTGGGTACATGCATAGATGCTCCATGATAGCTAGTACAAGGAGCGATTTTGAAATCCTCCATAAGTTCATTCAGCAGAAAATACCTGATCTTCTTCTCTATGCCTCAGAAAAGAAAACAGAAAGATTTCAGAAGCATCCTGTCTTTGTTGGTTTTTTGTCAAGTTGGCACATGCTAGAGTTATGTGGCGGAAGCTCAGTTGAGAAAGTGGCTCTCTCCAGATTGCTCACAGGCAATTTCTCACAGGGCATTTCTTGATTAATGACTGATGTGGAAGGTCCAGCCCAAAGGGTGTGGGGGTGATGTTGCCTCCTCTAGGCAGGTGGTCCTAATCCTATAAGAAATCACCCTGAGCAAGTCATGGGGAGCAAGCCAGTAAGCAGTGTTCCTCTGTGCTTCCACTTCAGTTCCTGCTTCCAGGCTCCTGCCTTGAGATTTTAGTGACCCAGGAGCTATAAGAAGAAATAAACCCGTTCCTCCCATTTTTGTCATGGTGCTTTATTGCAGCAATAGAAACCATACCAGAGACATAGTGTAGATAAGGCAAAATGTAAGAAGCGCTCTTCTCCACATAAAGAGAATGCCTGTGAACCGGTTATAGTGGCTGAGAAGGAAAGCGCATGCTAAGACGGGAAACACAGGTGTTGGAGACTAAAAATGGTCCTGTGGGTCTGAGATGACGCAAGAGTGAGGAAGTGTGGGGCCAGAGCATGAGTGTGGTCACAAAGCACCTCACAGAGGACGTAGATGCCTCATTATGGAGGTAAACATTCTGAGGAATGAGATGCAAAGAAAGTATTTTAGGATGGAAGTGGCACAGTTATATTTGAATTCTATAAATCCAATCTGATTGCGGGACTCAGAATAGAGGGCATTGCAATATCCAGAGAAGGGTGACAGTGGCTTACCTTGAATATGGCCAGTAGTTATGGGGAAGTTGCATCATAGAGACACATGGGAGGTCAAGACAACTGGGTGATGACTCTGTAAGGGGGGAACCAAACATTTAAGAATGGTGTTCTACTTCAGGTATAGACAGAGAAGCAGAGGTAGTGGAGAGAGTCTCTGAAGCAGGTGAACTGGTAGGGGTTCTCTTTAGCAACAAAACCAGTAGGATAGTGTGCACACATGCATGTGTGTGCATGTGTGTGTGCAAATGAATTTATTAAGTCAATTGTTGAAGAGATAGCAACAGCTGACTCACACATGAATGCTGAGCACCCAGTAGTTACTGGGTCCTTGAGGCCGGGTACCTCAGCAGTCAGAGTATTCCCATAGAACAGACTCACAGTTATTGCCTTCCACTATAGGGGGTCTGACCACTGGGTAGTCACTTGGTCCACAAGCCTGAATAGGTCAACACTGGCCCTGAAAACCCAGGAGGTTCCTGGAGAACCACTGGCACATAGTCCATGATGAAGGCCTGGTAACATTCCTTCTGACATCAGCAGTGAAATCAGCAGTAGCAGCAGATGTGCTTGGTGATAGGAAAGGCCATGTGATCAAAGGTAAGATGATCTTCCTTATGCCGTACCTCTTTTATTAGAAGGTGATGCCCACAGTTGATGTGGATATCAGTCAAGGCAATGAGGACACTACCCAAGTTCTTCTAATTCATAGTGGTTTGGCATTAAAACTAACCATAATAGCGTTCCCAATGAAGGACCAAGTTCTGGATGTCAACTCTCAGAACTGCCAGGTTAGACTGGGCTTCTTGCTGTGGTGTGAAACTTCTTGGCTTGGAATCATGTTTACTTTTTTCCTTCTGTAAAATGGGCACAATCTGATGTACATTACCTTAGGATTATGATGAGAAATACATAAGTTTAAAAAAAAAACCTACGATTGAGATCAAGACTCAAGACTGCTTCCTTCCCACTTCTTGCCCCCAGAGCTCTACCTGGAATTTCAGTTAATACTCAATTTTTAAGTACTATAGTGCGATTCCATCTCAAGAAACCAAAAAAAGTATCTTGTATTTCCAAAATTCCTTTTAATAAGCCTCCAAATATTGTCCTGAAAACCCTGTAACAGTTTGTGCAGCCTCCGGTTGTGGGCCGGGGCTAGAGAAGAGGCTTACGTTCTGCTGTGTTCCATAGAACATTATCTCTCAGATTATCCATTCATGCTCTCATCATCGTTTTCGTCTGTTCGAAGCTGTTTGCTCATTAATACAGTGGTCTGAAATCCCCCGCCCCATCTATGTCCTTTGCAAAAGGGAGTTCAATTGTCACAGTACACAATAAAGCCATTCAACCCAAGACAGATAGCTTTGCCGCATCCCCAGGATGATCAATGACACCATTACTCGAGGTAACTTGAACTGTATCCAAAACACTTACACGAGACACATCCTGGTAGAAACGACCTGTCAATGGTAGACAGTCTGAAGACAAATAATCCCATGGATGACTTGCCCAATCTGTCTCCTCTCAGCAGTATGAACCAATGAATATTCAATGCAAGGGTTGTCGTAGGGACGTCCAAGGAATGCAGAATGTGTTCCTTGTTGATAGAAGACACATTCTGCTCTTACCTAACAGCCAAACCTAAATGTCTTATTTGGCTTTCATGAAGATAAACTTCAGGCATAAAAGAGTCCATTGCCCTAGGAGGTTCCCATAAACCCCCAATTCTGAACATTGCTTCTCCATCTCATCTTTTCTAAAACCAATACTTCCTCTTAAGAGTGCTTGCCACTTGCTAATCCTGACAGCTGTGAACTGAGTGTTTCTTTAATCACACATTCACTGAGGTCGGTGGAAAGCACCTCAGCCATCACCGAGTAAAGCATCAGCATATGGGATAGAAGTGATATGTTGCCAATTCTTTAATTAGGAACACTTAGGTTTTCCAGATATAAGGACCACGTGCCTCTTGGAGGAATGAAGGCACTTAGCCCCTGACAGACCTTGTGCTGCTATCGACTGGTTAAAATGGGAGTTCCAAATATTTAGTTACTCAAGGAGCAGACTAGGATGGGCACAAAGGAACACACAAGATTTCACCTCTAATTAGAACCACCACATACTGGGTGAAAGCATGTGTGCCCTCCTAAACAAAGGACTCTCCCTGTCTCCTAAGATGAACATCTGCCCCTCAAGATAAGGAATCCCAACCCAAGAGAAAGCCTCCATTCTGGGAAGGCCCCAGCCATCCATCTGGCCACCCATTCTCAGAAAAGCAGCAAAAGTCCTTTGTCCTGACCTGACTCCCATCTCTTATAAAACCCTGCCTTCCCCATCCTCATGAGGCACATTATTTATTCCTGTGGGAAGGTCGCTGCCCTTCATAGTCATAACAGTGCATTCTGTTTCTGTTGAGGTTGATTTCAGTCTCCTTCATTTTCACATCACCTGGATCAATCCTGACTTGACACTAGGCATGCCTATAGTCAAGGAAACTTCGAAGGCGAAAGTGAGATGCATGAGAGTCACATAGCCAGGGTTCAGCGCGTCCTCATTTTCATTCTCTGCCCTCCACAGCCACATCAACCAAACCACAAAAGACGTGGAAGCTGACACATAGCTGTGTCATGGCGCCTACAGTGTAACTGCTGTAGGGTGAAAACAGAGGTTCACAATTGGCATGTGCTCTGGTACAAAACACAGACGGCTAAGAGAAGACAAACGGAAGGCTGTTGGTACATGTTTCCATACGCTCACAGGAGCGGCACTGGATTCTAGATTATACGATAGACTTAATGAAGATGCACAGTTTGACAGCAATGAGGGACAAAAGAAAGAAAACTGGTTTGAATCTCTAAGATCAGCAACTGTGGGAAAGTGAAGACCTGGACGACAAGAGCTATTAGGGAAGCTTATTAGTAGACGCTTATTGTTCTATCTCCAGACCCACTCGGAGCCAAAGCTAGTCTAAGAAGTTAGCCTTTGTTCTCCCCGGTAAAGAGGGTTATAGAGACTGTTTATGTTCAACTTCTAGGTAAATACAAGGGAGACAGGGAATTCTGCTGCATCATTTCTAATTGTCTTCAGTTTCTTCATATTTTGTTCTCCCTTAATATATTTCCGAGTTTAATCCCTTCTAAATAGGGTGGAATAAGAGATGCCAAGCAACCACCCTTGCTGGAGACCATGCTTTACAGTTTGGTCTGGAGCCCTTGAAGAAAATGCTGATTTTTTTTAAAGTATTTAAAAATAGCCCAGAAATCTGTAGCCTGCAGGTTCTGTGGATCTCTGAGACTGTCTGGACTGCAAGAAACTTCTCACTAGTGACTGTGACTGCTCCCCGGGCTCTGTAAACGATGATCACCAAAGCAGCCTGACAGTCACGATCGAAAAGGCAGTCTCAGAGAAATGAAGATGCCCAGACTCTCCCCTCTGGCTCCCATGGGTAATGAAAGCCTGAAGGAACAGCTCTCTCAGTAAGGTTTCATAAGTAGAGGAAGAATAAAAGTATATCTGTTTTAAAGAAATTCATTTTTTGTCCAGTCTATACTTATTTTAGAAGAACATTATAGGGAGTGTAAACTTTTTTAATGATTCAGGTGATGCTCAGTGGCTGAGAATGTCTTAACTATTAAAGTGTTTCATTAGCAACGATTTCTTCAAAAAAATTATCCACTAAGATGAATTTGATTTTGCCTCATATGCTAAAGAAATGCAAAGTTGACTATTTTTCTATACCAGGAATACAGAAAATAAAGTGCATTTCACCCCTGTTTCCTCTTCCCATCCCATAACTGCCGCAGTGCCTCTGCAACCTTTAATTATATGGCCATTGCTTCATTTCCTGGGACATGCCCAAATGGTGACCCCTGACAACCCCATTCAAAGGCGCAGTTCCCAAGCTGAAATGACAGGAGTCCTGGGAGGGAAGGAGTGGTGTCACATCTGCTATCCTTCCACCTGCTCCGTCGACCAAGCTGGACCACAGCCCAGAGCTGCTCTGTGCTGCCCCTCTCAGAACAGGATTCTGAATTAAGGGTTGGTATTTCTAGTTGAGCAATATGATCACAGGGCAACATCTACAGTCACTTCTTAATGTATGTGAGATGAAATCCAGGACCCCTGTCACTTACACAAAATGATCCATGATTCCCTTTTCACCTACATCCCTCTATGTACTTTAAACCATTTTGATGTGATATATAGACCCCGACGCAATGTTAACACTATATAAAGAGTTGTATCGTTAGGGAAGATGACAAGAAAAATGGGCACAGTTAACTATCAATGCTATTTATTTATTTATTTATTTATTTATTTATTTATTTATTTTATGGAGATAGAATCTCATGTAACCCAAACTGACCTTAAGCTCTTTATATTGGGAAATGTATGATATCTAACTCCTTATCCCCATACTTTCATATATCTTATGCTGGGATGCTCAGTTTTTAATATATACTTTTTTTTTCAATCGCAGTGTATATTAATTACTTTTCTGTTGTTGTGACAAAACACCATGACAAGGAACTTTATAGAAGGAAGGGCTTATTTGGGGCTGTACTGTTTCAGACCAGTAGGAATGAGTCCATTTACAACCAGGGCATGGAGCTGGATGGCAGGCAGGCACACATGGCTCTGGAGGAGCAGGTGAGAGCTCCCATCTGTGTCTGAAACACAGGAAGCTGAGATCACACTGGGAATGGTAAGAGTGTTTTTAAACTTCAAGATCACCCTAGTTATATACACCTCCTCCAATAAGGTCATACCTCCTAATCCTTCTCAAACAGTTTCACTAACTAGGGACTGAGTAGTCAAACACATGAGCTTATGTGGGCTATTCTCATTCAAACCATCACATAGTACTAGTGCTTATATAAAATGTTTTACATATAACAAATTTCCCTCAAAGATGCTCTTTTAGAGGTCTGTACCCACAAAAGGAAGAAACCTTAGGAGGTAGAGAATAGTAGGAGCTGTTTAGGTCATTTGGGATGTGTCCCTAAACTGGGATTAAAGGACCCAGCCTCTCTCATCTCTTGTTTGCTCCTTGGCTAGGAGGTGCTCAGTTGTGATCTCTCATATATTCCCCAACATAGCCCCAAAGCAATCAATGTCTCCAACATGAATAGAAATCTGCAATTCCATGAGCCCAAATAAAACTCCTTTTTATAAACTCATTATTTAAGATATTTGTTGTCATAATGGAAGGCTGACCAGCCCCCTGATATTGGGTCAATGGACAGCTAGAGACTCACCACTATGAATGGCTGACTTTCATTCACTTGTTAAAGCTTTTCAATTGTATCAGTTCTTTAATTAGCAATGGAAAAGATAAAAGAGGGGAAAGAAGTAAAGAAGGGAATGAACAGTATTGCCAACATTTAGTGATAATTTTCAGTTTCTGAAGGCTAGTAATAAGTGCCTACTCTGACCAATATTGTCCCACTGTTGATGACAGAGAGCTATAGTGAACTCAGATGGTGTGGGAGGTCCTTCTGTCTAGGTGCTGCTTTTATTGGTTAATGAATAAAGAAATTGTCTTGGCCTGTGATAGGGCAAAAGAACAGAGCTAGGTGGGAAAAACTAAAGTGAATGCTGGGAGAAAGGAGGCAGAGTCAGAGAGAAGCCATGGAGCTGCCGGAGACAGATGCTGGGCACTTTACCTGGTAAGCCACAGCCACATGGCAATATACAGATTAATAGAACTAGGTTAAATTATTTTAAGAGTTAGCCAATAAGAAGCTAGAGCTAATGGGCCAAGCAGTGATTTAATTAATACAGTTTCTGTGTGATTATTTCGAATCTAAGCTAGCTGGGCAGCTGGGAAGCAACAAGCCGCCCTCCTCCAACACTCACAGGCTGGTACACCTCTCAAAGGGCAGAGACTTGAATGTGAAACATCTGTTCCTGGTTTAGAGGCTAGCTATTATTCTAAGGTGATTATCTCTAGATGAGACGTGATCCACGTAGCAACAAAAGACCTGTTTTCCGCCTTCTCTAAACTTTAAGTTTTATAGAGCAGGTCTTCTATGCTCAGGGATCATCAGCCCTTTTCAGTTGCAAGGCTTCTTTGTGGTTGAGTGAAATAAGTGCTGTTGCTAATATGTAGACTCCAGTATCATGAGAAAAAGTAACAAAACTGTTACATAATTGTTTTATATTAGTATCCCATTTACTTGAAATAGAAAATCAATGATTTTAAAATCAAGGTCAGTATATTGTGTGTGTGTGTGTACATGTGTCTGTGTGTGTATCTGTATGTACCTATGTGTGCATGTGTATGTGTTTGTTTTAAATTTGTAGAATCAAAGGAAGTTCAAGACAATTCCACCAAAATTAAAAATATATAATGTGCTTAACTAATTCCATCTTAAATTTGCTTGAAAATTCTAGCATTAAAAAACAAATGTTTTTAACAGATAATGTGGATAAAGTTTTGACATATTAATGTATTTCTATAAAAAACCATAGTCTTGCTAATTGATGAAGACAGCAGAGAGAAAGACATGTGGGCTCAACTCTGCTGTATTATTTATGTTTGCATCCAAAAAATGATTTGTAGAAGTAGTTGTGGAAGCTGTGATTGTCAGTTATCACATTTCATAAGCCTTATGAATCCATTCTTTTACAAAACAAAAAAACACAAAAGAAAACAAAACCCCAGTTTGGTTGCCATGTCTTCACTTCCACCAAGTGGGTTTCCTCGAGACCAGCCTGGAGCTGAGCATGGCTGCTCTATCCCTACCACCTCCCAGAGTTTCTGATTGTGAGGTCTGTATTGTGGGCGCTTGGCTCTTCCACAATCAGCTAGAAAGTGTGGTTAATCCCAGAACTGAGCAAATACAAAAAGCCCCGGATTTTAAAGCTTTAGAAATTCGCTGCTGATGAAACAACTGCATATAACTTCTATGTATTCCATGATTCCATATGCTAATAAGAACTTTCCCTTTACTGCACTGCATGTTTCTAAGCCTTCCCCCTCTTATCAGGGCAAGTGCTTGTGTGTTCTGCAGCTGCATTTGTTTTAAGTCTGGCTTGTAGAATGTCTTTGGATGGACTAACTTACCGCAAAGGCTCTCTGACTCACCAGTGCTGCTGCCTTTCCCACCCTCCTCATTTTTAGCATATTTATGGATCCCACTTCATTCACTACCCATATTATTTCAGCTTTCACTTTCTAGCTAATGTGAGCGCTGTTCTATGCGCATTTATGAACCAGTTTTTGTGTGAGAGTAAATTTTTGTTTATCTAGGATAGATTTTGCAGAAATGGAAATACTGGGAGTCAGGGCATGGTTTCTCTGGCAAGAAACTTCTGCGGGGTTTCACACCAGGGCTGTTCTGTTTGCATTCTCTTTAGCAGAGTGTGAGCACTCCAATTTGTGTCGTAATTGCAGGGTGCTCCACGTGATTACAGGTTTCTTGGATCACAGTATTTAACACAAAGGTACTTAGATGAAAAGCAGAACCCTTTGTCACTTATGGATAGGAACACAGTGTGTTGTATCCAGAGATACGAAGACAGCAAACGGTAACTACCAGAGGGAGCTTTTGGGCCCCGAGATGAGTGAAAGGGTTTTGTGGAGCTAGTTGGAAATGGAAACAACTAAGGGATAAATGAGGGGGAGG
This sequence comes from Arvicola amphibius, assembly GCF_903992535.2. NCBI lineage: Eukaryota > Metazoa > Chordata > Mammalia > Rodentia > Cricetidae > Arvicola > Arvicola amphibius. The sequence goes on from NC_052047.1 coordinate 74,765,866, forward strand.
GGCTGTTTCTGGGGATTTGGTGCCCAGGGAAGCCTCCAGAAGTGTGGTACATGCATACCCAATTCTCAGTTCTCAGAGCTTGCTAACAGAAATCCCTGTGAATGCACTTAGCAAATTGTATGTGCTTTCAGAATTCAGAATTTCAGAATTCAGAAGTTTTGGTCAGAAATCAAGTTTTAGCAAAGCACTTGTGAAGTGTTGAATTAAACATATACCCATGTTATTGCCAAGCGTTGTTATTGACGGCACTTAGTTCTAGAAGGCGAAGCTCAATTTCCATCCCCATGAGTGCCAAAAATGAGCATGCTTTCCTGAGACTTTATGGCCAATTGTACGATGAACTTTCTGAAATGTCATTTAGATATTTGGCTCACTTTTCTTTGAGTTGCTTGATTCTGGTTATTGATTTGAAATGACTCATTCAAACATTATGTGCATTTCTCTTTCTCTCTCTCTTTCTCTGTCTCTCTCTGTCTCTCTGTCTCTGTCTCTCTCTCTTTCTCTGTGTGTGTGTGTGGGGGGGCATGTGTTGCGAATATTTACATGCAGACTTAGGCTTGTCTTTAATTCCTAAAGGGTATCTTTCAAAATAAAAAAACTTTTAATTTTGATAAAATTTAATTTGCCCATTTGCCTATTATAGTTTATATATTTTATGAACCTAGCTAAAGATTATGTCTTTTTTCTTTTCATTGTGATCCAGAGTTTCATAATTTCAAGTCTATGCTCCACATATTGAGGTATAGAGGGAGAGAAAGGTTGTAAGTAACTGTTTCCATGTTGAAATCCAGTTGTGCCTATACCACTCTGGGAAAAGATTATCTTTTCCCATTGACTTATTTTGCATCAAAATATATTTACCATATGAGTGTGGACCTATTTAGGTTACTGATTTTACTCCATGTATCCATACATTTATTCTTATGTCAATACCCAATTTGGTTATCCCAGAATTACTGTAAGTAAATCAGATATTTTGAAATGGCAAATACATTTCTTTGGCCTTTATATTCTGATGTGTTTCTAAAATCATCTTGTCAGTCTCTACAAAAAAAAAAACAAAACATTGTTGGGTTTTGATTGAGATGGCATTAAATGTACAGATCAGTTGGAGGGAAAAGGCTTTGTCAGCCCTGACTCTGGCAATAAGACTGTGAATAAATTTCATCCAAACATTTTATAACATTTCAGCCACAGATAAAATAATAATTGATAAATAAAAGAGAAACTCACAACCCCTATTGTGGACTGTTTAGCAATCCTTACTCAGGTCCCTGAAATGTAAGCATAAGTTATAGAAAAATGAAGCACGTTAAGCACGGTCTGTCTATGACAAGTATATAGAGTAATGATAATGTATAAAATCTATCTAGAGAGATGGCTCAGCAATTAGCAATGTTTGTTGCCCAGAGTTTGGATCCCAGCACCTATAATAGTCTATAACTATACCACTCGGGGATTGATACCTTCTTCTGGACTCCACAGATACTTACACACACACACACACACACACACACACACACACACACACCCCACACACAGAGACACATACATATAAATAAAAATAAATCTTTAAATCACCCCAAACAAACCCCAAAATTCTCTCAGCTATTTTTAGCTTAAAGAAATGCTGAATGCTGAATTAACAGAAATATCACATGCCAAAATCCATGATAACTTCAAATACCTAGTTTTTGGTAAGAAACTTTTCACAGTTACATTAACAAATCTTTAATAGGTTTCTTGTGCAGCCACATAGGCATAATTATTTGTAAGCTTGAAAAATATGACATGAAGGGTGGCTTAAAGTTATGTTGGCAACTGAAAGGAAGACTATGTATATGGACTTTTTGTCATGATTTTCAGGAAGAATTATGTTATTTGCCATGTGGTAAACTGTACACTAAAGGATAGAATATTTTCTTAGATAAAATTTTTGTCTTTAGCTTGTTCATCTGCAGAGTCAGGAAAAATAACTTATTCACAATTGCCTTGTTCTTTGTCTTACATACAGTTACACATAAACATAATACTTCATCCCTCCTTCCCGCCCCATATATCAATATGATGTAGTATAATTTCAAGGTTTTAAATTGTTTCTTGTTTAGCTTCACCTTTCATATTCCATGGACATAGACATCATATATTACAGTTTTGGAGGAAGCTTGGTGTATTTGTTTAGTCATATTTCAGAGGACTTAGTTTTGATATATCCTCATGGTAATCCTCCTTCTTTGGTGTGCTGCAATTACAGGCCTGGGCTGCGGCTGTGTTTTTGAGTGGGGTTTGGATGTTTGTTTAAATTTTCTACGTATTTCCGTATTCCTGGGTTGTTATACTCAGAGAGTAGGTTTGTTAATTCTTTAGAATGCCTGCGTACTTAGTTGACAGCCTTTTAATTTTTTTCACTATTTAAGATCCAGCAAGTGTCTTCTTTTATTTAGAATAGTACATTGCATTGCACAGTTGCATTAATACAGATTCTGTGAGGAAAATTGCGTTTACGCTTCCTCCTCACAAACTTTACAGTCCAAACTGACAAAGACAAAATAGATGAGAAGAAACACAACAGTGAATGTACCAAAGGAAGAAAGCATGACACAAGGAACAGCAAAAGAGTGTGTTTACCCACCTGCTTCACCTCGTACACAAATCCAAAAAGGTTCTTTCCATGGGGAATGGAGAATTCAGACACTTTTGTTGGCTGCAAGTGACTGTGAGCCAGCCATGAGCAGCTAGCAGACATTCTCCAACAGATTGGCTCCTGCTTCTGTCTTCTTTCTTGAACTGGGGCTGGATGTCAGGGTGGAACTGGAGAATTCCCTGGGCAGCTGGTCACAAGGAACTAAAGGAATTCGAAAGATGCCCTCGACATTATAGCTAGCCTTTTCTCCCTTTGCATATGTGATTGTGTGTGTGTGTGTGATCATGTGTATGTGTGTGTGCGTGCGTGTATGCACTTGTGCGTGTGAAGTGTGCATTGTGTGCTTCTGTGTGTGCATGCGTGCATGCACTCATGGGTGTGAAGTGTGCATTGCATGTGCGTGTGTGTGTGTGTGTACAGTGCGAATGCATGTGCTTGTGCAGGTAGATGTGTTCATGTATGTGCAGAGGCCAGAGGGCAACCTCAAATATCATCCTCAGAAACACCATCCAGCTCTTCTGAGACAATGTCTTCTTTTGAACTGGAGCTCACCGATTGGGTTAGGATGATTGGCCAGTGATCCCCAAGAATCCTCCTATCTTCATTTTCCCAGCACTAGGATTATCACAGCATTCTATCATGCTCAGATATTTTAATGTAAATTCTAAGAAATGAACTTTGTTCTCAGGCTTGTGGGGCAGGCACTTTTCTGATTGAGCTGTCTCCCCAGCCTCTGTTACTAGGTCTTTTCCCTATGCTATATGCATATAGATAGATAGATGATAGATATATAGATAGATGGATAGATGATAGATAGATAGATAGATAGATAGATAGATAGATAGATAGATAGATAGATAGATGATACAGTGATACTTATTTTTCTTCATATCAGATGAAGGTAATTGCATACTATCCAGATTGTTTTATAGAAATCTATTTATGTTGAATTAAGATGCTTTCTTTAGATTTTGCCATTGTTACCTCCACGCCTAGTTGATAGAAATCACTATGTAAGAGGTTTCCTTTGTACAAAGGGTGGTTCTAAACCTCTGCGATGTCTCATGTGCTTCAGGGCTCTCTTCCCTTCAAGGGAACTTTTGCAGCCAGAACATTGTGACAGCGTCCTCTGAACATCTCATTACTTTTTTTATTTATTGGCACTAGCAATTGAACCCAGAGTCTCAGCATCAAAACATCTTAATTGAGTTCGATCCCCAATTAAATAAGATTTAATTCTTACACCAGACTGTTTCTTAAATGTAAATTTTTTGAGAACAAAGTTTCTCCTCCCATATTTTGTTTAAACTTTTGTTTTTGATACATGTGTCTTATAAAATAATTCAGACATGTTTAGTTAGTCAGGAAATAGGTTTTTTTGAGATTTTGTTTATGTGTATGAGTGTTTGCCTGTGTGGATTTTTGTGTACTAGGTAAGTGCTGTGCTTACGGAGGTCAGTCAAAGATACTGAATCTCCTGAAACCAGAATTATTGACAATTGTGACGTACCATATTGGTTCTGGGATCTGAACCCAGGTCCTCAGCAAGAGCAACAGGTGTTCTTAACCACTGAGCCATCTCTCCAGCCCCTCTTGTAAGTTTTGATTGTTGTGTATGTCTACCTAACCAAGCCATCATTTCTCAAATTCTTTCACGAATGTCACTTCCACTAGGCAATATCTGACAAAGGAACTGCTTTCTGATTTCCATCCCTATAGGTTCTTTTTCTTGTTTCTAGATATGATTTAAATGGAATCTCCTGAAAGCTGTATCTGTTTTCTTCTAATGTAACATGGCTGAGTTTCATCCCTGTTGTTGTATTTGTTACAAGGGAGAGAGACTCTTTGTTTGTCCTGGCCACCTGGCTAGCTTACATCTGAAATAACCACACAGAAACTGTATTAATTTTAACACTGCCTGGCTCATTAGCTCTAACTTCTTATTGGCTAACTCTTACATATTAGTTTAACCCATTTCTATTAATCTGTGTATTACCACAAAGTTGTGGCCAACCAGCAAAGGTCCAGTATGTCTATCTCCGGTGGAGGATCTATGGTGTCTCTCACTCTGCCCTTCTTCTCAGCATTCAGTTCTGTCTTCTCCACCTACATAAATTCTGCCCTATCAGGCCCAAAGTAGTTTCTTTATTCATTTAACCAATTAGAGCAACATGAACAGAAGGAACTCCTACACCATTTCCCCTTTTTTGTTTAAACAAAAAGGAAGGCTTTAAAAAAGTAAAATTACATATAACAAAACAGGTATCAAGCAAAAACTACAGTTATAATATTTACTTCTATTTTGTCTTTTATCATAACTGAGAAAAACTATAATAATAACTATCTATTTTTAAACCCCATCAAAGACTCCAGAAGGATATACTATTACCTAAGTAAACAGGAAGTGCATTATAAACAACTTCCAAAACTCTAGAATTGATAGAGACATCTTGCTGCCTGTACAGTCACCCAAAGTTTTTCTGTACCATTGGGGCATCCATCTTCAGCCTACAGGCTCATCGTATCCAGCAGACTTTTCCATGAAGCAGGAAATTTCAAAGACAGTTTAGTCACTTTCTTCTGTGTCCTGCAGAATGTCTCACAGACTCTTTCATGAAGCAGGAACTCCGAGGGACCATCTCACCTTTTGGCAAGTTTAGCAGTTATCTCTCTGTGAGTTCTACATGTCCAGTTTATGCAACAGTCCAGGCGAGCGCAGTTTCTTGCCCAAATGGCTAACCAACTCCATAAGGAGCTTCTTCGATGCCCATCTTCCTTAGGAAGTAGCTTGGTGCTGCCAGGAGCAGACGTGTCTCATTGTCATGAAAAGTCCTAAGTTATTAAAACATTTTAAATGCCATATTCTGAAGGTTTCTGAAAGATTTGAAAAATATCTAACTGAAATATATCTTTATATATCTATAAAATTTAACTAACATAACTATAAGCTTGACTATTAAAGATGACTCTATTAACCTATATTTCTTAATTATACATTACATTTTAAATGAGCTACACAATCACAATACCTTAATCAAGATCAGAAATACATATACATATAGCAAAATTGACCTTATATTTGTATCAGTAAAGCAAGATCCATACCAATGCAACAGCATGTATTGAATTTTGTTTTTTTTTATGCTTACTAATTCTATTTTATAAACAACTTTAATTTGTAAGTCTACCCAACTGTTAATGGATGATTAGTCCCTTTCCAGTCCAAGTAATGAATACATCACAATGCATATTTTTATGCTGGCTCTTAATGATTTTAAATAACTACTAAGGAGTAACATGAGTTAGCCTTGTTTAATGTTATATGATATTGCAGAGTTTCGAAAGATTTGTAGCTTTCCTTGTGATTCATCTGTGTGTCTGTGTGTGTGTTTGTACATACTGGCATGCATGCCTTGTGCACATGTGGAGGCCAGAGGTTATCACGGGTTTCTTAGCGGCCATTCTCCTCTTTTGGTGAGACAGTGCCTCTCACTGAGTTAGTGTGCTAGCCAGGAGGCCTTCCTGTCACTGACTCCCTGGTGCTGGGATTACAAGAACATTCAATCTGTTGCCGTGACAAGCTTTGTAGGTGGGTCCTGGGGGTTGAACCTGTATTCATGCTTGTGTGACAAGCTTTTACTGAGCTATTTCTCCTACCCAGATATGTAGCATTCTACCTTCCTAGAGGAAGTGTGTGAATCCCCATTGCTAGGCAGGCTTCCTCCACTTAGCATGGCCAGTCTTCCTATCTTCCTTTGGTTAGGGGTGGTGTGGCATGTGCTGAGCTGACCATGGGCTTTGCCACTGTTTGGTTGCTTTCAGTTCACCAAGATTTTTTTTTTCTTTCTGTGTCCTGGTACTTGGTGCCAAGCCTGGAGGACATGATCCTCTCAGTCCTGTCCAATTACAGAAAATGTGAAATAGCTCATCTATGGATACATTCATGAAACACAAACCAACCAATATAGGGTACTCCTTCTTCAGCTAGCTCCCCAGAAAATTCTCATATTCTGAGCCACTGTTTCTTTGCTTTCATATCCACCTAGAGATGAGAATCAGAAAGTCCCTACACCCAAGAGCCAAGAAGAAACTCAGACTAGCCAATCCTCAGCCTGTTGGAGTACTTGTACCCATTCCCACTAGACCTACTACAAAGGCTGCTAACCAAGAACCCTTTTTATCTCCTTCTGCCTTCTGATTGCACTCCCATTATGAGCCCTGAGACTTGCACTTCCTTCCTCGTGAGAACTAGGGGATTGTTGAGTATCAAGACAATGAGAACTGTCTCCTGATGTATTGGGTCTGCTGTACCTCCTATTTCTGCTACTATACTGTCTTTTAAAGCAAATCTGCTGCACACCTCCAGATGGTTTCAGGATTTAGGAGCTGAACTAAACGTTCTTCACTTTTTGCCATTATTTTGTTCAGCTTCCTAACTTACTAAGTCTTTTTTTATCTTTTTGCTTATGACCTGGCTGTTTCTTTCTGGTTCTTGAGGGAATTCACTTAGCACAACATCTGTGTTCTTGATAGCCTCAGGTTGGGGGTCTTTTTGCTCTGATGCCCTAGGATGATCCCAAATCACACTCAGTTAAAGTCTTCACTGTCTGGCAGGGAGTATCTTCTGCCTATTCCCAAATATTCTTTGCTAAAGGTCCCTGTTCCTGTGGAGAACCCCACAAGAAAGGACATGTTTTTGTGGACAGGCTTGCTTCCTTGTTTATTCTCCCCTTGGGCCTAAGTACTGTGCCATCTTCCTTTTCCAGTGAAAATGGTGAACCCTTGCCTTCTCCTGGCCTGTGACTAAACACCCTCCTTCTCATCCTCCAGCTACAGAGACGCCATCAAGACTGTTGTGGGCCTCTGCCCTCAGGAAGTGACTGTCTTGGTCGGCCTCAAGTCTGTGGGACTCTCTCCAAGTCCTCATTGCTGTTGACTGAATGCTTTTAAAAGACCACCCAGCAATCCCACCAAAGTCTGTGGTCTTGTAGTGTTTGCAGAGTTTTCTTATTAGGGTCGCAATGACAGTCCCTTGAAATTGTCCTGTGCCAGATGGAAGCAGAGCTGCATCGTGACTGATTTGTGTATCATTACCTGTCTGTAGGTTACTGTCATCCTTCCTACTTAACCCGCTCTCGGGTGTCTGGTGTTACTTGTAATAAATTTTACAGCCATGTGTAAAATTTGTTTTTAAAAAACTGTGTTTATAGATTTTTCTCAGGTCCTTCGCTTCCAAGACATTTTTTTCTTCTGATCAAAACAAAACAACAACAACAAAGAAGGAAGCCTAGCTAACTGCCGCCATTGCTGAGGTGATGGTCCTCTTTTCTCTGCCCTGGACTCCTGCAGTTCTTCCCTGCATAGGGAAGCAATTTTCTTTGTGTCTTGCACATGCTGTAGCCTTTGGTTTTGTTTTGCTTTGTTTTGTTTTGTATCTTTAGCTTGCAATGATTCTGAAAGAAGTGTTTGACAAGAAGGAGTACTAGAGAAGAAGGCTTTTTTTCTGGGGTATTATAATTCTGATGTATAATTCGGAATCTTGATGGCATCGAGTATTGGATTGCCCAGATGTGATGTCAAAATGTGTGAGCTAGTGTTATGTTAGTGTATTTTTCTTGTCTGTGGAGCCAATAGTAATTCTTCCAGACCAATGTCTGTCTATGGCTGATCTGTCCTTTCCTATCATTCAGTTAAACTTCAAGAAAGTTAGTTAACCTTCCACTTTCCTGAGAACTTTATGTTTTAGCATTTCCACAGCATAGCATGGGTTTGTCTACTTGTTCAGTGAGTTAACCATTCTTCTCTGACGCATGGGTGATAAGGTGATCAAATGAGGAAGCTACACCCAGCCACCTGCTCCTCGTCATTATATCTGGTGATCTTCTCTTCCCCCCTGAGTTTCTCATTGATTTATTAGTACTTCTAATTTATGTAGATATGGGTTCCTTTTCAAATCCTGTCATACACACTATTTTTTTTCAGCAGTAGCAACAAACAGACCTCTTCTATGCTCTCTGCACACCAGGGTTTCAGAATGCTATGACAGATGTCCTAGTTACTAGCACAATTATTTAATAAGAAGAAAATACTGTAGAAAAGAAACACTGAGACTTAAGGAGTGAAATGCTATGAAAATTGACTATAGTAGTTACTTCTTTGTATCTAAGGGTTCTGCTTTTGTGGATAAAAATGTAAACCTTCAACATCCTTAGTCATCAGAGAAATGCAAATCAAAACAACTCTGAGATTCCATCTTCCGCCTGTAAAAATGGCCAAGATCAAAAACACTGATGACAACTTATGCTGGAGAGGATGCATTGGTTGTGGGAGTACAAGCTGGTACAGACCCTTTGGATATCAGTGTGGTGATTTCTCAGAAAATTAGGAAACAACCTTCCTCAAGACTCAGCAATACCACTTTGGGGTATATATCCATAAGATGCTCAATCGTGCCACAAGGACATGTGCTCAACTATGTTCATAGCAGCATTGTTTGTCAAAGCCAGAACCTGAAAACAACCTAAATGCCCCTCGGCTGAAGAATGGATAAGGAAAATGTGGTAAGTTTACACAATGGAGTACTACACCGCAGAAAAAAATAACAACATCTTGAAATTTGCAGGCAAATGGATGGAGCTAGAAAACATCACTTTGAGTGAAGTAACCCAGAAACAGAAAGACAATTATCACATGTACTCACTCATAAGTGGTTTTTAAACATAAAGCAAAGAAATAAAGTCTACAAATCACAATCCCAGAGAACTTAGGAAACAATAAAGATACTAAGAGAGACATACGTAGATCTAATCTACATGGGAAGTAGAAAGTATAGAAAGACAAGATCTCCTGAGTAAATCGGGAGCACGGGAACTTTGGGGGAGGGTTGAATGGGAGGGGAGAGACAGGGAGGGGAGCAGAGAAAAATGTAGAGCTCAATAAAAATCAATAAAAAAATAATAAAAAAGTAAGCCTCTGGAGTTTGCACCTGCACTCAGCAACTACTTGTTAATATTGAAACATTTGACTACAAACTGAGTAATCTAGATTTTATTTAAAATACATCAGGGCATATGTATAAGTGATATGGAAATCATATACCATTTTATATTAGGGATTTGAACATCCATAGTTTCTACTTTCTTCAGGGAACCAAGGCAACACGGACACTTGATTATATAACCAAACACAATGAATTCACATCCCGGTGAATACAAAGCCAAAATAAGCACAACCAAGATATAACAGAGGAGGAAGAGACTGTTTACCAATGAAGTGAGGGCAAGAAGATGAGTTATTTCCAAGTCAGCACCCTCCACCAACAAAGGAAGCACTCATAGAGACTTTATTCTACAAGGTTATGCATACTCATTAAAAAAAAGCACTTTAAGCATGCTTTCCTGAGCATGGTGTTTGAGGTCGTAATTTACAAAAAGGAATTTTGGATAGGCTCAGCTGAAAGTCATGTGCATGTTTAAAAGGCCAAAATGGTGGACAGGAATGCATCTGAGCATGCTCAGATTTGTCCCTAAATTCTTGCTGAAATGCATGAAAGGCCACAAAAGGTGCATTGATATGTTAAAATACGATTCTGACTCTAACAGTACCTGTCTCGTCTAGTGGCTAATAGTTAGGCTTATCTCATGAGAAGAAAAAATATTTATTCTGTACAGTTTTAGGAATTCATGGGTAGCATTTACACATGGCAGATTTTACCTCCATGTAAAGAGAAACCCCTCACAATGAAAATTAATGACTGCCCGAGTGCACAGTGGGAAGTAATCAGCAGCTCTCGGAGGTAGGAGAACAAAGGCTCACTTCTCTCACTGAGTTACATCCCAAATTTGTCAGTGAAATCCAAAAGTTTATTTTATAAGTAAGATTATAACTAGAAGTAGAGAGATGGCTCCATGGTTAAGAGCATGGGCTGTTCTTCAAGGGAATTTGGGTTCAATTCCCAGCACCCACATGACAGTTCACAACCATCTACAAGTCCAGTACTAGGGGTATCCAATGTCCTCTTCTGGCCTCTGCAGGCACTGAATGCATGGCATGCAGTAAATGGATATATATATATATATATATATATATATATATATATATATGCAGGCAACACACTCACACACATAAAATAAAAATAAGGCTATAACTGTCAAATAAAGAAAAATGTTGTTTTTTGTTTGTTTGTTTGTTTCTGAGATGGGGTTTCTCTGTGTAGCTTTGGAATCTGTCCCAGAATTAGCTCTGTAGACTAGGCTGGTCTCAAACTCACTGAGATCTGCCTGCCTCTGCCTCCCAAGTGGGGTTAAAGGCATGTACCACCACTGTTATCATTCTTGGTTCAGGTGACCCGAGTCTGCAATCCATGAGAGACAGACTGCAGAGAAAGCTTGGGTATGGAGCATATTTAGTGGGTGGGGGGAGAGAGAAAGAATGAGAGGAAGAAAAGAAGGGGAAGAGGAGAAGTAGAGAAGCAGAAGTTGCATCTTCAGAAGAAGGAGAGAGAAAGGAGGGGGAGGCAGGAAATCCACATGCCTGGTATAAAGGGGGAGATTGGGAGTGGGGGGGTTGTCTCTTAAAGGGGCAGGTTACCCAGGTGACAGGACAAGCCAGTAGATTTAGTACAACATTCCTGCCTTTCTCTTATAATAAAGGCAAGGAGTTAGGTGGCAGGTTAAGGGGATGAAGGTGTTGAGATTTTAAAACTGCTTCCTGCTCGTTTGTGGATGTAGAAGTCTTGGGGGACCTGAGAAAACAGGGTACTGGTCATGTCCTGGGGTAGCTTTACTCCTGTCCAGGATTTGTGGTGTGGTGTGGAACTGTCCAGTGTCTCTTAGACCTGGCAGGTTTAAACAGAGCAGAGGACAAGGTTAAGTTTAAGGAAAAAATTTTCTTTAGGTACTGGTAATTAAGATCTTGGTAATTGAGGAGGTGGGTGTCAGAACCAGAAAATTGAGAGAGAGAGGTATGTCTGACCTGTTAAAGGTAAATCCTTTAATTCTGCTCCCTGGAACTTGTAAGAATTCTCTGAGTTTGTAAAACATAAGTTTTAGACACATACATTGTATAAACAGCAGCATATTTATGCCAGAATGACTGTGGCAGATGTTTCTGTACAATGAAAAGCATCTTTAGAAAAAAATCAAAGAGAATTTCAAGTCTTGATTTTGCAGTAGTGGTAGCAGTAGTACGCTGCCAGAGTTAGATTAATAGTTTATCAGCATTTTATTGATAATGTTAAGACTATGAATGGCAGCATGAGAGAGAAATTTGGTAACTTGTATTTGTTCTCAGACCTTTAAAAGTTGCAGGTACACACCTTAATAATTTGCATTTGTGCATCTTAAAACACCTTTCATTTAGGACATAGTAAGTTATACTGAAATTTCTTTGGTGAAACAAAACCCTCTCTCAAATTGCATCAGAGATCTTTGAGAAGGATAAAATTGTACTTGAGCTATTGATTTTAAAATGACATAGAACTTACTCAAATTGCTACCTAGAGCCACTCCTCAGGGTCCTCGATGGTTGTCGAGGGCAAGGGTGTCAGGACTGTATTTGTCTTCTGTTGTTTAGCACAGAAGATCCTGTGGCTTAGGAAATCTGTAGGAAGACAAGCCTACCTTGACCTGAGCAGTTAGGCAGTCGATTCCAGTGATTCTGTCCACTATCTGGAGGACTTCAGGATGTTAGATGAAAGGCAGTTTTTGCCAAGTGGTTAGCACTTTCACTTTCTGCGAAGCAAATTGCAGATAGACGTTGACCTATGCCCATCTGTCTTTTGTCTTCTTTGGAGAAAACAAAGTGCTGCTGCTAGGAGCCTTTCTGTCTCTTTGTCATGAAAAGTCTTCTAATAATTAAACATTTAAATGCCATATTCTCCAGATCTCTGAGCACTTGAGGGTTGTTTTTCAGGTACAGATAAGTTATAACTACAGTATGGGATTGGCCTGGAGAACTGGGTTCAAGCTTGGCTGTACTGGTTTTTAACTTAACAGGTGTGATTTATACTTGTGGAAAACAAAGAAGAAAAACTGTTTGCAACAGAAACTTAACAGTAAAACTGACAATAGTGAAGAACAGCTTACAGGAAAGTCTGTAGTTTAGCTTTTGTTAATCTGAAATAGATTTTTATAACCTTAAATTTTATCATTATATAGAATATATGTTAAAGCAGAGTTGAATTATATACACAGTATGTTGTAACAGATTTAAATGAAGGTGTAAGTCACAAACAATCCCACACCAGTTTGGAAATATGATTAATAGAATGGTTATTTATTTAAAGGGGAAAAACTTACAGATCACCATCCCAGACAACAGCACTCTGCACAATCAGGAAGGGAGCCTAGTCGCTGGAAGCTGAGCTGGAAGCCAGAGAGCGAGCGGAGGGCAGTTGCTGCTTTTTTAAAGAGAGAGAGACCACGCCCCAATGGGCTGGTATCTCAGCGGCTATTGGCTGAAGGAGCTGAAGGAGCTCCCGCAACATTTAAAAGTACATACCAATTTAAAATATTTAAGACTCTTTGCTTTCTTTAGTCTGGAATGATATACAATGAACAGAGCTCATTACAGCTGGGACTACTTAAAACACATTTTAACAGTAAGTACATGTAAAAACATACACAGTTGTATTTAAGTTTCTTACACATATATACACAGAGTTAAAGCTAACTTATGTTCACAGATAAAGTTAACTCAAAAGTCACATGCACATACACACACACACACACACTAAACAGGAGTAAACAGCAAGAAGAGGCAAGGAGTACCTCAGTAAAGATGGCAGCTTGGTTACCTGATCTGCCATTAATCAAGATGGTGGTGAGGTCATCTGATCTCCCCTCCTTGCCCTTAGTCAAAATGGCAGCGGTCACGAGTTGCATGGAGAAACCACATTTTCAGATGTACAGTGGGAATTCTAAACAGATACAATAACAAGAGAGGCATAGAGGACGTGTAGAACATACATTTAAAGCAGAATCATATGTGGGTGGCCATACCATTGACATTCTTTCACACATGAAGTAGGCAGGAAAAATCTCCATTTTTCCATTTGCCTATTTGCTGATAGAAATTATAAAACTTTCACTTTAGGTCGTTACCTAAGGGGTACGTAGGCCATTTGTTAGTGCAAAGGTAGGGAAGGTTATTAAGTAAGGCACTAAACTTAGACGTTTTATGGTCTGTAAAAGACATCCCAGCAGGGAGGCTGGACTTATAATATTGAAAAGTTTATTTTCCATGGCCAAAGACACGAGAGAAAGAGAGAGAGAGAGAGAGAGAGAGAGAGAGAGAGAGAGAGAGAGAGAGAGAGAGAGAGAGAGAGAGAAATGGAACCCAAAGGCAAGGCTGTCTGAAAACTTGAGACAGAGTGAGTGTCGAGTGATTGGTCAGGTCATCCTAAGGCTCCTCAGCTCAGAGGGTGGGCATTGGGGCCACTCCAAGTGGCTGAGGGACTACAGCCAAAGACACAGGAAACAAGATCTCAGTCCTCAGCCGTGGAGAATTAGCAGAGATGAGTGCCAGCAAAAGCTGACTTGGAGAAGGGGACTTTACCATTTAGTCAGTGTTGTGTGCAGCTAAGGAACAAACACAGGAAGTTGGAAAGTGGTCCAGGTCCAGGGTCCCTGTGTGTCCCCGTCTGCAAGCTTGCAGGTGGCAGGAACACAGAGAGCCTGGCTAAACCATGCACCAGTGTTATCATTCTTGGTACTGGTGACCTGAGGCTGCAGCCAGTGGGAGACAGACAGCAGAGCAAGCTTGAGTATAGAGTTTATTTGGTGGAGGGGAGAGGGATAAAGAGAGTGAGAAAGAGAAGAAATAAGGGGGAAGGGGAGAAGGGAGAGAGGCAGAAGCTACCTCTTCAGAAGAAAGCCAGACAGAGAAAGAGTGAGAGATGGAGTGGAAGCCAGAGATCCACTTGCCTTGGCAGGAAGGGGGAGATCAGGAGTGGGCAGGGCTTGTCTCTTAAAGGGACAGAGCAGGGTAGCCATGTGACAGGGCAGGCCAGCAGATTTAGTACAACTGCCACCACCAGGCTATTGATTTATTTTTTTAAAGAAATAATTTAACTTTATTTTATGTGCATTGATATGAAGGTGTCAGATCCCCTGGAGGTGGAGTCACAGACATCTCTGAGCTGCCATGTGAGTGCTGGGAATTAAAGCCAGGTCCTCTGGAAGAGCACCTGCTGAACCATCTTTCCAGGAAATACTATTTGAAAATATTCCTGCAAACAAGGAAGGGACTTGTTCACCAGGGAAAGTGGCTGTTGCTGTAGTGGATATGTGCTGTTCAATAGGGAAAATGGCTTGGTACAGTCCAGGAAGAAGGCTATTGCATTTAAGGGAACATTGTATCTTTAATAAAGGAGCTAAGATCGAAGAGTTTGTGAAGCAGGGGTTTATTTTCATAGATATGAATAGATAAAGACGAGAAGACCTGAGTGTGGAAAGCAGGAGGAAAGACCTGCATGACTGATATGACCAGGGATATTTTATCTGTCCTTAGGAGGACCAAACCTCAGGAGCCCAGAGAAAAGTGGATCAGTGGAGAGAAGGCAGTTCTGAGGAGAATGCCATTTGTAGGTCTGTGTCTCGCCTTATCATAAGTAAACAAGGGGATTATGAGTCTTACCTGAGCAGTATGAGAAGGAATGATTCTTTACACATAGATGCTCTCAGGAGCACAAAAGGTGTGAAGATAGCAATTTTTTTAAAAATATCTAGTTACTTTGTACATGTGACTGTAGACTGGGCAACACCTCGTTCCATAGAACAGAACGAATGTTTTCATTCCTGGACAGAGAAGTTTCGCTTCATAGAAGTCCAAGTGGCAAGTGTTGATGGTTTGTCAATTGCTTTTCTTTAATAGCTAAGGCACAGGGGACTTCCTTATTAGACTTGCGCGGTTTGACTGGAGTCTCCTGTTTTTTTTGAAAACTGACCTTTTCTAAGGTTCAGTTTGATGAACTGATGCTTGGATCTTTGACTCCCTTCGGTTTTAGTCTGGTTTTCAGTGCCCTGGTGAAGAATCTTGGTCCAGAAGGGCCCCTTCACTTATGCTTTAACAAGGCTAAAGCAAAATCTATCATTGCAAAGGTTTTATCAGTTTCCCTTTTTAACTTCTGAGCTATCTCTCCAACTCCCACTTCTTGGTATTTTAAGTAGGCCCTGTAAAACTCAGACTGGCCTCAAATTTGTGATCCTCCTACCCTAGTGTCTCTAGGGCTTGGGTTCTGGGTCTTCACTATCATACCTACTTAATACTGTCTCAGTACTTATTAGCTTCCTTATGAGGAGCTGGGCCCATGTGTCATTTAGTATTCCTTAACCATGTGTTAAATACATCTAGAAACTCCACTAGGCACTTGGGCTACCAAACATTGACCCTACCCCCCAGGAAAGCACAGATGTAGGTCATGTATGTCTTGAGTTGTCAGTGCGTAGCAGTCAGGATAACCATCACAAGGGCGAGATTTCAAAGACTGTGACAACAAGCATCACATGATGATTTGCATTCATGCATGAGAGAAGAGAGGCATCCAGTTTAACTGTAGAGAATCTAGTCTGAACAACTAGGTGAATGAGAATGCTGCCATCGGTATCAAGACAGAATGTGGACATAAAAAGATGGGATAGGAGGAGAGCAGGAATCCAGCTAGATGCGCAAAGGTTTAGAGACCTCTTCAAGCCCAAGTCCTTTTTCATTCAGAAACTTAGAGTCTGGAACTGAGAGATGTGGTCCATCCAGGCCAAAACGATAAATCTGAAGATGCCTTCTGGAACAACCTAGCCATAGATTTGCCCTTGTACCATGAGGGCAATGTGAACCTAATAGAGATTGTTAATAGATTCTAGGCTAATAGATAGATTCAGTCATTAGGGAAGCCTGCTATTTTCCTAAACTGCCTAATTTTCAAAACAGTCTTCTCTGACCTGTGAGCATGGGTGTTCTGATTAGCTGCACAACATTGTGTAGGTTATGTGGGCCTTGGGGTAAACTGCAAGGTTGACTTGGTGCAATTCATTGGTGTGTTTCTTTGTCCTCTATTAATTATTCCCTGTGGCTAATTCATTCCCCAGGGGACTCAGTGATAATCAAATGGTATATGGAGAATGGATCTGGGCAGAGAGGTTTCATAATTAACTTTAAAAGACCATACTATAAGTGACATACAAAACTATAAGAATAGGATTAAAATTACAAAAGTATATACTCAGGTAACAAGTTAATGAGTGTGATTCAAATATTGAAAATATTTGTTATCTCTAGAAAGGATCAGCATCTGAATTATATGTTACAGTTGCCATAGGAAGTAGATTACATGCCACATTGCTGACAGAGCTAAAATTCATGATACCTTCTTACTATAAAGAATTCCAAAGAACTCTGTTTGAAAATTCTTGATGTCTATAGCTTATCTTCAAAAACAAATATAAGCAAAATTGCTTCAACTGCTAGAAGTAGAGAGGAAAGTGATTCTCAGTCGTAACTGATGGTCAAATCCACAGAAATCTTGGAAATCTAGGATTGACAGAGGCATTAAGGATAAGGGCTGTGCAACATCAAACTAAATGGAGAGAAACTCACAGCAATCCCATGAAATCAGGAACAAGACAAGGCTGTCCACTCTCTCCATATATATATTCAATAGAGTTCTTGATGTCCTAGCTGGGGCAACAAAAGGAGATCAAAGAAATACAAATTGGAAAAGGAGAAGTCAAACTCTCATTATTTGCTGATGATATGGTAGTTTACATAAACGACCCCCAAAATTCTACCAAGGAACTTCTACAACTCATAAACACTTTCAGTAATGTAGCAGGATACAAGATTAACTCAAAAAAATCAATAGCCCTCCTGTACACAGATGATAAATAGGCCAAGAAAGAAATCAGAGAAACATCACCCTTCACAATAAATACAAATAGAATAAAATATCTCAAGAGTAACTATAACTAAGAACTTTAAATCTTTGAAGAAAGAAATTGAAGAAGATACCAGAAAGTGGAAAGATCTCCCATGCTCTTGGGTAGGCAGAATTAACATAGTAAAAATGGCAGTCTTACCAAAAAGCAATCTACAGATTCAATATAATGCCCATCAAAATCCCATCAAAATTCTTCACAGACCTCAAAAGAATAGTACTCAACCTTATATAGAAAAGCAAAAAACGCAGGATAGCCAAAACCTGTACAATAAAAGAACTTCTAGAGGCATCACAATTCCTGACTTCAAACTCTACTACAGAGCTACAGTACTAAAAATAGCCTGGTATTGGCGTAAAAACAGACAGGAAGACCAAAGGAACTGAATTGAAGACCTGGATATTAATCCACACACCTCTGAACACCTGATTTTTGACAAAAAAAAAAAAAATCAAGAAATATCAAATGAAAAAAAGAAATCATTTAACAAATGGTGCTGGCATAACTGGATATCAACATGTAGAAGAATGAAAATAGATCCATATCTATCACCATGCACAAACTCAAGTCCAAGTGAATCAAAGACCGCAACATAAAGCCAGCCACACTGAACCTCATAGAAGAGAAAGTGGGCAGTACACTTGAACTCATTGGCACAGGAGCCCACTTCCTAAATATAACTCCAGTAGCACAGAGACTGAGAGAGAAACAATTAATAAACGGGACCTCCTGAAACTGAGAAGTTTCTGTAAAGCAAAGGACACAGTCAACAAGACATAACAACAGCCTACAGAATGGGAAAAGATCTTCACCAACCCCATATTAGAGAGATCTCCAAAATATTCAAAGAACTCAAGAATTTGGTCATCAAGAAAACAAATAATCCAATAAAAAAGTGGAGTACAGACCTAAACAGAGAACTCTCAACAGAGCAATCTAAAATAGCTGAAAGACACTTAAGGAAATGCTTAACATCCTTAGTCATCGGGGAAATGCAAATCAAAACAACTCTGAGATTCCATCTTACACCTGTAAGAATGGCCAAGATCAAAAACACTGATGACAGCTTATGATGAAGAGGTTGTGGGGAAAAGGGAACACTCCTGTATTGCTGGTGGGAGTATAAGATGGTACAGCCCCTTGGGATATCTTTGTGGCAATTTCTCAGAAAATTAGGAAACAACCTTCCTCAAGACCCAGCAATACCACTTTTGGGTATATATTCAAAGGATGCTCAATCATGCCACAAGGACATGTGCTCAGCTATGTTCATAGGAGCATTGTTTGTCATAGCCACAACCTAGAAACAACCTAAATGTTCTTCAACTGAAGAACAGCTAAGGAAAATGTGGTACATTTACACCATGGAGCACTACACAGCAAAACAACAACAACAAAAACACATCTTGAATTTTGGAGGCAAATGGCTGGATCTAGAAAACATCATATTGTGTGAGGTAGCCCAGACCCAGAAAGACAATTATCATACGTACTCACTCATAAATGGTTTTTAAACATAGAGCAAATAAAACCAGCCTACAAATCACAATCCCAGAGAACCTAGACAACAATTAGGACACTAAGAGAGACATCCATGGATCTAATCTACATGGAAGTAGAAAAACATAAGATCTCCTGAGTAAATTGGGAGCATGGGGACCATGGGAGATGGTCAAGGGTGGGGAGAGGCAGGGAGGGGATCTGAGAAAAATGTAGAGCTCAATAAAAGCTGCCAGGGAAATATTTTTATGCTATGTTTTAATGGATGTCTGGGATATTCACTATTTTTTTTGTTTTTGAACGGCTACCAAACCATCAGGTTTAATTTAGAAAGAATATTGAAGGCAACTAAATACACTAATTATATTTTCATTTCTAAACATAAGATGACCATTTTTATATCAAAATGAGGAGGTAAATGTATAACTTGGTGTCCTTCATGAAGAATTTTGCTAGATTTTGCATTTCCTCAAACTGTATCTATAATGTATATCTTGATAGGTCCAGAATTTATAAAATCTCTTTCCTACAAACTGGCCAAAACTTTCAACGAATTTGATATAGAAAAATGTTAATGCATTGAGCAAGTAACTGAGCTGCTGCTTCACTGTAGGCATCCCTGTGTGCATATGTTTATATAGGTGGTCTTCTCCGTGAGTGGGTGAACTCAGGTTCCCAGCATCTTTGTCCTGGGGACACCAACAATGATGAGAATGTGTACCCCAATTTCTAAAGTCCACAGTCCCCACATTCTTATATTTTTAGCCTTTGAAGTCGGTGTTATTCACTTTGTCTGATTTTAAAAACTGACCTCACAGAAAATAACACGACAACTCCTAAAGTGAATTGAGGCCCTTGATATAAATAACCCAGTTATTTTTAAGCATGTTACTAAGCACGTTCCATAGAGACACAGACCATTTAAATTAAGAGTTGAGATTGTGACAACCAATAGCTGTGATAGCCAATAACAAATCTGCACTCCCTGGGATCCAATGAACCATGCAACCATCTTGCGCTCTGGCCTGATTAATGGAACTTAATTAAATTTATATGTACTTAGAATAACTGCTGAAAAATGTATTATTGTTTGTAAAATAAATAAATGTTGTTAACCTTAAGGAAACCAAAGCAAATAGTTTACCTGGGTTATGGGCTCACTGATTCAGGCAAGAGAGTGGATGTCAGAGATCATGCAAAGGACTTTGAGCCACTTCTTATCAGCAAACAGGTTTCACACTGGGGTCTCTGAAGCCTAGGTAAGACAGCCATGAACCGAAAAGGAGCGAGAGCGGCAGGCCAAGCTGGCGGAAGAGAAGATGAGGAAGGAGGAGGAGGAAGCAAAGAAGCGAGCAGAGGATGACCTCAAAAAGAAGAAGGTTCTCTCCAACACGGGGGCTCATTTTGGGGGCTACCTGGTCAAGGCAGAACAGAAACGTGGGAAGCAGCAGACTGGCCGGGAGATGAAGCTCAGGATCCTGTCTGAGAGGAAAAAGCCCTTGGACATTGACTACATGGGGGAGGACCAGCTCCGAGAGAAAGCCCAGGAGCTGTCAGAATGGATCCACCAGCTGGAGTCAGAGAAATTTGACCTGATGGAGAAATTGAAGCAACAGAAATACGAGATCAATGTGTTGTACAACCGCTTCAGCCATGCCCAGAAATTTCGAAAGGGGGCTGGGAAGGGTCGAGTCGGAGGCCGCTGGAAGTGAGACTGCCAGGATTTGTCCCATTGTATGGGGTCCAGGAGCCACTGAAGCATGTCCCTTCTGTAACTCAAAATAAAGGCTCTCCAGAAAAAAAAAAAAAAAAAAAAAAAAAGATAGCAGAGAGCCTTTGGACAAGGCCTCAGGCCTGTAATCAGTTCTGAGACTTAGTCAGGGCCCAGTGGTGGGAAATGACTTCCACTGAAGAGACAGTCTATAAATCAAAACTGGGGGTTCCACGGGAAAAGCCGCTTTATGCAACGAAGTCCTCTTTGTTTCCAAAAGGATTTGGCAGCTTGACACAAGATCCAGAATATCAAAGGATTTAATGGTTTTAAACAGTGACACAACATGAAAGGGACAAGAAAAACAAAATCCTAGCAAGACAATGATCCCCAAATGCCCTCCAACATCAGATGAACTTACTAGAAATGAAATACAAATTTAATTTTTAACTTTATTACACACAAGGAGGTAGAAATGTAACCCATCCCTTAGTCCCTCACAGCGATAATAAAAGTCAAATGAGTGGCTCAGGAGGGCATGATTTCTCACTGGGAGATTTGAAAGGAATGTTTGTACTTGTCTTTGTGATACTGTGTAATAAAAACATTTTCCACTTTTATAACACAAGAATAAAGTTCAAAAATCAGCCTGTGTGCTTTCTCCGTGTACATCAATGTGATAACACCAAGAGCAGTCAGTGAAAGCAATTTGAAGGAAAGCCTTCCCTCCCTTGTCCAGATAAGAAATTCTCCAATGGCCTGGCTTCCTCTAGCTATAGAATCCACCATCCATAGCTGAGCATCCCAAAGGCTGTCTTCCGTATCTATCTTAAGTATGCTCGCCTTGTGATAAGAACCTTAAGGTAGTGTTAGGGGCACAGTTTGTGAAAAGCAAGTACCCAGAGCATATAACCATGAAAGGTGAAACACTGAACAAATGGGAAATGCTCCTCGTCCAAGACTCTTGAACAAAACTGTGTGAAGGATGGGATTTATTTATTTATCACCTCTTTCTTAAGTGATTTATTTTGATCAGATTAGTGCTCATCTTGATTTTCTTCAGAATAACTGGCTGGACTTTTTAAAAGGGCATCTGGATGCTGACTAGAGATCACTGAGAGTGGGAAGTGGGTGAATCAGTGTCCTTGGATATGGTCAGGGAAAAAGAAACCAGGGGTCTGGTTCTGGGGATGCATGCAGCCATGAGTGGTTCTGGAGTTGCATGCAGCCATGAGTGGTTCTTCTAGCAGCCAACAGATGTGCAGGCTGCAGGATGTCCTGTCTAAACACTGTGCATGGACCCACTGCTTCTTAAAGGAAAAATCTGTGTGACGTTTCAATGGCTGTAGTCATAGTTTATCTTACAAGATCTAAATTTATTGGGATTTTCTAGGTGCTTTTAATGTATCACTTTTAATGTATTACTTAAGATTCACAGCTACTGTGAAATTATAGCTCACATTTCACAGGTGAGAAAAACAAGATTTTGGAAATGACATTTAAGTTATCCAGAGTGCCATGCTATTTAGAGTGAATGGATTGAATTATGTCCTCTGAGTCTTAATCACGAGTTACAGAATTTGGACAAAAGCCTTAGCAGGAAGTGATGAAGTCTAAATCAAGTCAAGAAGGCCTCACCTTCAGGACTTCATGACCTCCTGACTTGACAGAGCAAGGAACTTGGAAGAGAAAGACACACTTAAGTGTGCTGCTCTCTTTCTGTTCTGTGAAGACTACTCAGCCAGTAGGAAGAAAATCTTCAACAAGCACAATTATCTGCGCATCTATCTTCATAATCTACATCATCCTTATGAAGTTTTTAACTTTGTTATATTTTTATTAATGCTTCCCTTTTAATTTCTACATTTATTATGTTCTTCTCTCTTTTGGTTAATTTTGATAAGAGATTTTCAATCTTGTTCATTTATTATTCTTTAAAAATACTTTTACTAATTGTTGAACATTTTATACAATGTATTTTAATCATATTCATTCCCTTCTCCTAGATCCTCCTCACACCTTTTCTCAGGTCTATCCCCTTTCCACATCTTCAAAACTTTGTGTTCTCCTTAAAAATAAAAAGATCAAATTCAATTTAACCTACTGTGTACTCAAGTGTGGGAACATCCTCTGGAGTGTGGTCAACCTGTGATGAGCCATACCTACAAAGAAAACCCATTCTCCTTTCCCCAGCAGCTCTCATTGGCAATAGCTCTTCAGCTAGGGATAGGAGTTTATGTCCACCAAGAAGAATTACATGGAGATGGATGAGAAGACAGAGTAGAGGAGGGAATATGGAGAGAGAAAACTAATACTGATGACTTTGAAAATCCCATATGAAAACCTATTATTGTAGAAGCCTTCTAAAAATATTTACATATACATTTGCACATACTTATAAAAAAAAGAGTTGAGGTGAAGGTAGCCTGTAATTGAATGACGGTACCCTACTGGATACCACAGGCTAACAAATTCAAAGCAAAGTGCTGGGAATTGGTTACCTCTTTCAGAGCTGTTAGCCAGCGATGTTCCATAGACCCTCAAACACTGTACTCTATCACTAATGCTCTTGATTACATTCTAGAACTTGATGATAAGACTCGGTTGCTGAAGATACCCACATACTTAAGCCAGAAACTATGGAGAAATCAAGTTAGTACTGACCTGGAAGCTCCATTCCTAATAGCTATATTTCAGAGTGCTGGGTTGTGTTGTGCACACTATCAGAGACAAAAAGTAATCATTGCCCTTTTCTATTTGTAAATCCTGTGAGCTATAATAGAGATGGCCCTGGAAAAATATGCTCAATGGTCAGAAATATTTCATAGGAGTAAGCAAACACTTTGTGATTGGATGTAAGGCTTTCTCCAAGGAACCCATACAACATTATCAGGAGCAAGAACCCATGACTAAACAGACCTTAGACACAGGTGAGAGTCTACTACTACTACTAATCTATAATTATAGCATTAGACTGATTCTGATGATTTAGGGTGATACTAGTGAATTTGTAAATATCTTAAATCTCATTAGAGAAGCTTCTTTTAGGAGTAAATGGTAATAACATAGGCACCCACAGCTGGTCAAGGTATAGAAAATAAAAGACTTTTTCTCAGCGCTAAAGGGGACATATCACATCCCTCCTCCCAAAACTCTGGGGCCATCATAAAAGGAGGCAGAGGATTGTAAGAGCAGGAGGAGGTGGATGACTGTAGGAAAACAGTACTTTCTGGACACAGCCGGGTAGTCACATATATTAACTCACAGTGTTGTGACAAGATTTGTGTAAGCTCAAGCCAAACAAAATCTTGCTCCCCATGTTCAAACAACCAACTCTTCATTTCAGCTATTTTTACTTTTCCAATATTCATATTTCATCATTTCTACCCTGGACTTACTCTTTATTTCTTGACTAGTGCCTTTGGGGGGGGGGGATTATTTGTTTTCTTGCTTTGTGTGTTTTGTTGTTGTTATTGGTTTCTTTCTTTCTTGTATTTTTAATTTTCCAAAACTGTATAGTGCATCAATAAATTATTTTTGTGGTTGACTCCTAGTTTTTTTGATGAGTGAGCTTAGCATTATAATTTATCCTATTAATGTTGCCTTTGCTATATCCCATAGATATCACTTATCTTTTCAGTCAACTCTTGTATTTTCTTATTTCCTTCTTGTTGTCTTTGGTGACCCATTCATCATTCAATGTGTGCCATTTAATCTCTGGGAGTTTGCATATATTTTATAGTTTCTCTTATTTTGATACCTTGCATTAGTCCATAGCATCAGATAGAATACATGTTCTCATTTCAATTTTCCTATTATTGTGAAGGCTTGATTTGTATTTTGGAGCAAGTTTCATGTACTGCTAAGGAAAAAAACATGAGTATTCTTTAACATTTGTGTAGAATACTCTATTGTTAGTTAGGTACTTTATAATATCATTTTAACCTCAATGAATCTCTGTTTATTTTATACCCAAATGAGCTATCTATTGATGACAGTGAGGCATTTTGGACACATATTATAACTTCGCTAGAGTTTCCCTGTGACTTTCTGTCTACTAGTATTTGTTTTATGATACTGAATGTACCTATGCTTGGTGCATATGTATTTAGGACTTTAATGTCCTCTCCAAGTATTGTTCCTTTAAGAATTATGAACTGACCTTCATTATCATGAATAGTTGTAGTTAGAAGTCTATTTTGTCAGATATTAGAATATGCCAAGTTTGTCTCCTAGCTAAATTTGTTGAGCATACCTTTCCTGGCCTATATTTATTAAGGTGGTGTCTATTTTTGTTAGTTGAGTGTATTTATTGAGGCAGAAGAAAAGATGAATCCCACTTTCTTATCCATTCTGGTGGGTTTTATTGGAGAACTGTTCAGAGTTATTAATGAAAGATATGTTTATTTCTGCAATTTTAAATATATATTACTTAATATATTTGAATATATAAATATATTAATTATAGATATATATATGCCTCTTTTGATTAACTGTCCTAGTTTTGTTTAACCCTGCCCCATGCCTCCTATAGTTTTCTTGTTCTTAGGCTCAGTCTGAAGGATTCCTTTTAGCAGCCTTTGTAGAGTTGTCTTAGTTGTTATAAAATCTTTTGATTTGTTTTATTGTTTTGTTTTAAGTTTCTGTTTTTCCTCTGCTTACAAAAAAAAAAAAAAGATTTTCTGCATATAATGGTATGTGTTGACAGTTGTGTCCTTAACTTTGGAACTTGGAAAACTATCTTAGTCAATGTTCTACTGTGTGACAAGACACCGTGATGATGGCACCTCACTGAAAAAAAAAAAAAAAAACAAAACTTTAATTGGGGCTTGCTTATAGTTCCAGAGGTTTAGTCTATTATCATCAGGATGTAGAGCAAGGTGGCATCCAGGCAGCACATGGTGCTGGTGAAGTAGCTGAGGTTTCTATATCCAGATCCACATACAGCAGGAAGAGAGAACCACTGTACCTGGCTTGGGCTTTTGAAACCTCATAGCCCCAGTGATTCCCCCCAACAAGGCCATAGCTACTCCAACAAGGCTCCACCTCCTAATCCTTTTCATGTTACTACCAGATGACTAAGCATTCAAATATATGAGCTTACAAAGTCCATTCTTATTCAAATTACCACATTCCACTCCCTAGCCCCATAGGCTTGTAGCCATATTATAATGCAAAAAAAAAAAAAAAAAAAAAAAAAAACCATTCAGTCTGAAATTCAAAAGTCCCCATAGTTTATCACAGTTTTAACACTGTTTAAAAGATCAACATTAAAACCTCTTCTGAGACTAAGGGCTATCCCTTAATTGTAACCTCCTGTAAGATCAAAAAGAAAATGGAGAGCACACACTTCTACCATACAATGGGACAGAATTTACATTACCATTCTAAGGGGAGGATTGGAAGCATAGTGATGAATTACTGGAGCAAAATAAGAATGAAAAACAATAAATTTCAGATTCTTCATCTCCATGCCCAATGTCAAAGTGGTCTTCCAACTCTTTCCAGCTTTATTGATAACTGCAACCTCTCTTCAGCAGGTTCCAACTCTCTCCTCAGCAGACACTCCCTGATTCTGGCATCTCTAACATCTCTAACATCAGAGGGTCTCCAACATAATCCAGATTTCACCTTCACAACTTCACAAATAAAGGCCTCTCTGGACCTCCATTCAGGGACATCCCTGACACACACCTGGCCTCAGTAGCTTTCCTTGGATGCAAAGGGAGATTCTATATAACCCCTTTCTTCTGTCCTTGACTCTAAGACCAGAACCATGTAGCCAAAGCTGCCAGTGTCTGCTGCTTGCTGGGGCTGGAACTTGGTCCCCTCATGCAAACCAGCTTTCTGTTTTCAGTGGTTTCCTTCACTGGTTAAGCTTTTCTTTAATTCTTTTTTATAAGCTGGAAATTTAGCTGGATGGGGTTTACCCTGAGGTCACCACTCCTGATATAGCATCCATTCCATTCTTCAAACTTTTTAATCTCCTGGAGCACTGGATTTCGCTCCATTACACTTGCTGGTGTTCCTTTTCTCCTCAAACTATATTTGGTATATTTCCTTGCTCAACTTTCTCCATTTCATTATGGGCCTGTATAAAAGTGACCACTAATAACCCCATGACAGAGTCAATACTAGATTGTCTTGAAATATCATCTGCCAAGGTCATTAATACAAAATCCCTCAGCTTAGCTTCAGGTAGACTTTTTTTGACATGGACAGAGGCAGTCATAGTCTTCACTAAAATGTCACATAATAGGTCTCTAGGCCACTTACTAATAGTCTTTCCCCCTGAAACACCTTGAGTTGGTCCCCAATAGTTAAAATTGGCCTCAGCACTGTCTTTAAATCCCCTACTAGGATAGGTCATCAAGCCCCACTTCAAGTATACAACCACTTTCTAGTCCAAAGTCCCAAAGTCTTCTATGTTCCTCCAACCAACAGCATGGCCAGGCCTGTCCCAGAAACACCCCAGTCCCTGGTACCAACTTCTGTCTTGGTCAGTGCTCTATTGCTGTGACAAGACATCATGGTCATATTAAAGAAAGCATTTAACTTGTGCTTGCTTATAGTTATAGAGCTTTATTGACAATATTTTCTGTTCCTTTTATCTAGGCTTCTAGAATCTCCACCTTCTTCATCTATAATCCACATGCTTGGTCTTCACGTGGTGCCCAATATCCTCTGTGTTCTATTCATGTCTTGTTCACAGTTTATGAGTTTCTTTGATTGTGGGACCTAATTCCTCCATCCTGACTTCGAGCTCTGATGCTGTCTTCCACCTGATCAGTTCTGTTCCTGATGCTTGCCACTGAGATACTTACTTAACTAATCATGTTTTTCCTTTCCAGTTTCATTTCAGTTTGGGTTTTCTTCTGCATTTCTACCTCTGTACTGGATTTAATTTTTTATATCATGCATTATCCTCCATCATCCACTCCTTAGAATTTGATCACTCTATTTTTGTCTTCTTTAAGTTTATTTGTGTGTTTGTGTTCTTTTTTAATGCTGTGAATTTACTGAAATTATTTATATTTGTTCTTTAAAATTCTGTGTCAGGAATTTTGTCTAAATTGTTTTTCTTAAAAGCCATTTCTATATGGTTGAAGATTTGGGTATATTGTCTTAATGTTTTATATTACTTGCAATTTTACAAAGGTCATATGATTCAGACTGTTTTGTTGTGTCTTTTCGCCCATAGGATCTGAGGTTTGATGGGAGATGATGGGCTATGTGAAGGAAACTTGAAAGGTGAGGGAGGTTCCCAAGGCAGTGAGGGCAGAGTCAGGGTGCTGTGGTCTTTTAGTGGGATGGCCGCATTTAGTGAAGCAAAGGAGGGGTTTTCTGAAGTGAGGGGGCCAGGACAGAGCTATGGTATTTCTTGTCCTTTACTGACAACCACAGGGGACAAAATGATAGGACAGGTTCTCCGTGTGGTAGGGAACAATGCTGGGTTGCTTCCTATCTCTTAGTGAGCTGGCCGCACTAACGAACAGCAGGAGGAGTTCCAGAGAGGATTGTCGCTTTCAGTCAAAGTTGTGATGAGGCCCAAGGAGCCTGCATATTGTCTGGATGTTGTGCATCTTCCTTCCTTTAATCACACAGACCCTCAACCATGGCGACTCCCTATGCTAGAGTCACATTCCACACAGGGTTAATAGCAGAAAAAAATCCAGGGGATAATTTCCAAAGATGGCTTACAGATGAACAAATGTTTCTGTGGCTATGATTTGTAAATGATTACAATAATGCTCATGATCCAGAGATCCGTGGGACTTAAAATAAAGAAGACTATCCCCAGCAATAATTCTGAAAATCTCTAATCCTAGTAAAGCAATACTTCCACTGTATCAAGGTTGCAACTGCCGTGTGGTAGCTGCTTTGTAGATCTCATCACATCTGATCAGTGATGGACCTATTTACATAACAGAATTAATAGGCTAGAGCTTGACAGAGATGCTCAGGGCAGGAGGCTGCTTGGTAAAACTTAAACGCTGTGTTGTAGTGCTGGGAGTGGGGGCAGGGTGATTATGGGACAGCGAGCCTCCAGCCGCTACATTTCCAAATGGGTCAACGTTTGTAAGTTCCTCTGCTTTGCTTTATTTTGTGAGTAGGAGGGTACTGGTGGCGGCTATTTTTTCTTCCCCAATCTCTAGAAAATTGCTCCAGTGCAGCTTCAAGAGCCGTATGCATAAGACCTGCTTAGTCACCATTTTGCTGTTCATCTGTGTGGAAGAGGCATTCAGGAAAATTCTCCTAGCGTTCCACCCGTCGCGTCGATGTACTTCAGGCTCACAAGAAATCAAGCCCACCCTGTCTTTTATTTGCTTTTCTCCATCTTTTCTCTAGCCCACCAAGGCACCGCTGTAGGTCAGCCCCAAGCCGTCTGCCTCAGAGATCAAAGTGCCCAGTACCGCAGCTGGTCTGCCTGCAAAAGCTCACGGGTGTGCAAAGCACTCACGGAGATGATGCCAGGAGCTGGTCTCGAAGAAACTCGTGTTTTCTTGATTGACCTTCATTCAGAAGAAAAGGTTGAAATGTTTTGCCTTACTTAGATGTGAGCAGACATGTGGTTTGGAATTTTTCTTGTCTGAATTATGAGACATAGTACACACAGGGAATCAGTTTGTTTTAACCCAGGAGGATTCCGGAGAGAGTGCCTTTTCTACCCAGGAGGATTCCGGAGAGAGTGCCTTTTCTGCTCCAAGACAAGTAGGCCATGGCAGAAAGTGGCTGACAGTTTTGTACCCATAGAGATGAATTTGACTATGTTAAGAAAGTACCATTTGTGGAAAGAGCATTGTCGCATTTGTATTTTGTAATGTCAGAAGATCAGGACTAGAGGCAGGAGCTGAACCTACAGCTCCAAGTTCCATAGACAAGCAGAACAGTGTTTTTCAGAGTGGAAAGGGGGAAATTAAAATGAGTTGGTAGAATTTAAGGCAGAGGTTCAGTGTTTATTATGCTGATACATAATTCTCACATATTAGCATCTGAACAGTGTTATCCTTTAGAAAGTTCATGCTTCTGAGCTCTAATGTGGGGTTTATAAACCGGTAAGAAGATGCAGAGAAATTTCCTATTCAGAGGTGCTACATAGATTGCTTCATTTTCTTCAGATTCCCCATCCTATTAGAAATGCTTGTCTAATATTTCGTATAACGTATTAAAGTTTATGCAGACATTTTTTACAGAGCTCTGTTTTGTGAAACACTATTTTCTTCTTAATCTGCATTCTGTGGCTATCACTAGATAAAGATAACTGTGTAACTCGTAGAGAAGAAAGGTTTATTTGGTTCATTGTCTCAGGGGTTTGTAACGTCAAGATTGGGTAGACAGGGTGAGGTCTGTTGTGTAAGTGGAGACTTTCTGCAAAGTTCCAAGTTAATAAAGGACATTGCATTATTTAAAAAGAAACATTCCAGTTTAGGCCTCTCCTCTCCTCTTCTTTTTTTTAAAGCAAAATATTTTTATTGATTCTCTGGGGATTTCACGTCATGCACCTCAATCACACGCACTACCAGTCTTTTTGGGTCTGTTCCCTAACCCTCATCACCTTACCCCCAAAATAAAACAAAAATTAGAGAAAGAAATAGAAAATTAAAGAAAAAGAAGTCCAGTTTTTGTTATCTATCTACTCGCTGGAACATAGTCGAATTCTCAGTGGCCTGCTCCTTAAAGAGAACTAAGTGCTCCCACTCCCATACCATGTGTTGTGGGGAGTAACACCTCAGTGTCCTTACCAGACTTTTTAAGCCTTCATTTTGATGGCTTCCTGTTTGGGCTACTACTTTGGGGGAGGGGTGTTGATATGGTAGAGATTCCCCACTGTGGCCAGGGTCTGTGTTGATATCCATGGCCTGTATGACCGCCAAAGACCATGTGTGGTCTGTGCTGCAGCTGAAGCCACGTTGATGTGAGTGGCCTGCGATGCCGCCTGAGGCCGTGTCGATGTCTGTGGTCCAGGTTGCCTCTGAGGGCCTTCTCTTGGTCCGTGGTTTTACTGCAGCTGAGGGCCATCTGTGCTGTAGCCAGAAACCATGCGGAAGCTAATGGCCGGTGCTCCCACTGACTGTAAATGACAAGGAAGCTACTTTGCAGTAGTAGCGATGGCTGCAGACCCACACTTGAGAAAGAGGGACAAGGCAGGCTTCTTCTCTTCTTAAAAAGTGTCAGTCCTGTTGGATGGGGCCACCACATGTATAGTCAAAGTCAGCATTGATTAGCTACCAAACATCTCACTTCCAATCTGTAGTCAGATTAAGTTTCACTTTCTTATTTTACAGTAGGATTTAAATTCGGCATGAGCTTTGGTAGAAACTATTCAACTCATAGTAACCTCTGTTTCTGAGTGAGGACCTTGTCCATGTGATAAAATTATTGCTCTTGGGGCTGGAGAGATAGCTCACTTATTTAGAACACCTGGGTCCGATTTCTGTCATGCAGCTGCTAGCAACCCTTTGGAACTGCAATCCCCGGGGATCTGTTGCCCTCTTCTGGCCGCCTCTAGCACTGCATGCTCATGCAGCTCAGACATAAGCGCAAGCAAACACCCATAAATATAAAATCTCCCTCAAATTAAAAATATAGTGTTCACATGATACATGGGCTGATATAAGCCACACTCGCTGTTGTAGGTTTTCTTTTTATGCTTGTGTGATAAAGTTTTGCTCCGTAGCTTGACAGGCTGGGAACTTTTAGCGACGCTTCTGCATCAGCTCCACAAGTGATTGGATGAAAAATAAGCACCCCTCAGCGGTCATTCTAACTATTGTGTTATTATTAGGATTACATAAGTATTATATAAATACATACAAAATTTGAGAGCGTGTGCATGAATGAAGAACTAGCTTTTGCAATACCATTTCATAGCAGAATTGAGGAAGATTATTTTAAAAGCCCTGAATGTACACTTATCCACTTTCGTATATTTAAATAAGCTCTTCCTACAGCACTTATTTTACGGTTTATTTTTAGCACAGGGTGGTCTGAAACTTACTGTGCAGCCCAGTCTCCTTCTTGATCGATTACAGCTGTGCTTCACCATGGCGGACTCTTTTCTTTTTAATCAGACATTTGTTATTGCGTGTGTCCGTTGACTCAAGGCAGTCTCGGGAAGACCTTAAGAACTTAGATATTTGTATGAGAACAAAATCAGAAAAGCAGTGTTGAAAACCGGTGGGACTCGGTAACGTCACCGTGAACCCATATCCTTACCTGTTTCCATAAAATATGCCCTCTTCCCATCATGCATCAGTGAGTTTAAGAAAGCTGCTATCTGGAATAGTGTATATACTTGCATATTGATTGCTATTAATACTATTGAAAATAAGCATGGGAAATTATGTGATCATTTATGCAAGTCCAAAGTTAGTGATTTATATCAATGAGCATTTTGAAGCCAAGCAAAGCTGTATAATATTAATATGGATGTGTGACAAGAGTGGAGCTAGATTTGGTGGGCTGGTGTGACTATGCAGATATGAATCATGTTTCCCATGCCAGGTGTCTCCCAGCTTGTCTCTTTTCTTTCAAATTTCTGCTTACTGTAAGAAGTAATAAGCATCTCTGTGGGGTAATTCCAATATAGCTACACTCACAGACATCCACATTCAGTAGTCTTAGAACCTCTGTTGTTATGGATGCTCCTGATGACTTCCGGCACATAGAGCAAATGCTCTGCAAGTTAGAGATACCAAGCCCAAGAATCCAGGGAGAGAAGAAGAGCTACCCTCAATGAGAATCTCTGAACTATTTTGGTGTCATTTTTGTCATTCAAAAGATCAAAGAGTATTCCAGTAGTGAGCCTACAGAGCCCTGATGCACTCAGCTGACTTCAACTATTTTACCAAAGCAGGTACTTAACTAAATCAAACAAGCACTCGTAAAATCAAGGATCATCTTTTGATGAATAGATTTATTTCCTCCAACACAGAAAAGGCTTTTCATCTGCAGTAAACACAGTGTAGGCAGAACCCACGTTGTTGCTTTGGTGAGTTAATTCCCTTTCCTATTTACTCTAGAACGATTCAACAGTTGTAGGTGATGCTTCCTGCAGAATAAGCCATGTGACATTGAAAATGGGTGGGTACCTGCTAGGGTATGGGATGTTTGGATGCTGGAAGGTCAGCTTATTTGCCTCAATCCTTTGGATGGCAACCGAAAGAAACAATATGAAGTTGTCTATAAAAGCAACATGTATTTTAAAGTTATTTCAAATATTTTTGGGAAGATGGACAAAAGAAATAAATTTTATTGAGTGTAGCCACCTTCAGTAAACATGTTCTTAGGAAAGGTTTAATTCAAACCACCCATAGCCCAGTCTTCAATGAATCTTCAGTCACAATATGTGAGGTTTAGTGAAAACTAGCAGAAATTGGGAGTGAGTTTTCTCACTCCTTGGTCACCCACTTGTTCCCTTGCTGGATTGCTCACTGTTTTCTCCCAAACACATGCTCTCCTTCACAACTCCAACATGATAAGTGTCTATGATCCTGACAACACTTACCATAGATTCAGAGAAAAACACATTTTTTAGAGTCTTGGGGTATTTTCTTTTTAATTCAGATATAAAATTTTCTTTGAAGATATCTGTCACTGAGAGTTGGTGTCCTGAAGTTAGACAGGTCTGTCTAACTTTGAAAATTGATTTTTGTCTTATGGAATTCCTCTTGGTCACAAAACTTCTGGTTTCATTACCAGCTAAGAAATTTATTTGCATATAAGTTTTACACAGACATCTTTCCTGTCTCTGATTTAGACATATTCCTTCATTATTGGTCTTTTAAACAGCAACACCATAAAGCAACGTGGGGTTGAAATTTAGCTAATGTTTCTCTTATTGTAATCACTAATTCTGTTGTTGAAATTACAGGTTGCATGTTGACCTGTAAGACTGCAGAAATCATAGAAGCCCAATCTACATGTAGAATCCTAGAAAAGATACGCCTCCGGAGAACTGTATCTTTCTGGAGAAAATGTATCTCTGGAGACTGAAGTATCTGGAAAAAAAAAATCCTGCATGCTGGATCCACCGACACCAATCACTGTTCTTGCTGTCCCTGTCACCTATCCTAAGGCTGCCATTTGCTCCTATTCAACAACCTATTAAGGAAAAATTTATATTCACCAATGACCCCGACTAACTGAGTAATGTAGAATAAATTTTTCCTGGGGAAGTTTTATTGGGACAACCTTAGAAATAAATCATGTTTATGTTAGCTAACAGACAGAGCAAAGCCAATCTGGCCTGGCTTATGTGGAACTGTGAAAATGGGTAGGTTACTAGCTAAGTGTCCCGAATGTAAATCCTCCATGCTTTAAAGGCTGACGAGCTAGAATTAATGCTCTAAAAGGCCCTGCACCTCCATATTCTTTACACTAATGTGGAAATTTTCCACACCAAATCCATGACTCCCGCCTAGTGTTGGAGTCATGTCTGACCAAGCCGACCCTTCACCTGGCAGTACCATATATACCTTAACATCACCAATTCTCCATCTTTTGGTCACTTCGTCTCCATCAACAGTAACCCCTAGGTTCTTAACCTGTGAGTTGTGATCCCTTTATCAAACCTCTATCTCCAAAAATATGTACGTTATGACTCACAACAGTAGCAAAATTACAGTTACGAAGTAGCAGCAAAAATAATTTTATGGTTGGGGGTCACCACAACATGGGGAACTGTACTAAAGGGTCACACCATTAGAAAGGTTGAGAACCACTGCTCTAACACTTGCCCTGTGTCTTCCACATTCAAATAGTACCACAGCCAAACCTGAAACCTTCATTGTTTTTTCCTATTCCCTTCTTTACTCACAGTCCTAATGGCCTTTATCTGGAATTTTGCCTGCTTTACCCTCTCAGTACCTCTGAGGTCTCTCTGCCTCCCTGGCCTCTAGCTTTTCCCATCCATACACTTGACAGCAGCCAGATTGATTTTTCTGAGATCAAACTCTGCTCACATCAGCTCCCAGCTTAGATCCTTGCATGATACCCTTGTAATGCCAGACATAATATTCGCACCCGCAGCTTCTCATCCCATCACCTCTGTGATCTGACCACTAGCAGACATTTCTGAGGTTCCCTACCAGCCAACATCTTAGCCTCCACCCCAGCCCCACAGCTTGACTGTGACCAGCAGCACCGCTCCCACCCCAGTCTCGTGGCTCTCTTCTGCTCTCCTGCCTCGCATACTTCCTGTGATGAACTTTAAACACCATATGGACTTTTTCACCTCAGCATCCATGGTGTTTAAAATAAATCAATCATACAAGAGGCCCTGTGCTGCATAAAGACTGAATTAATACACAGTTTCTGGCCTAGGAATTCATACTCTCCCCCTTGGCATACACATAAACATCTTAGAACACTATTATACAGCCAGAGAAGGGTTCCTAATCATACAAACATGATGGCAGTTTAGCCCCAGTGGGGTAAAATATCACGATAAAAATACATGATTGTTTTTCTTTGAAGGGATAATTAGAGTTCGGCAGCTTGGGCACGGAAACAAAGGAAACTGTAAATCTCCAACCTGCATAATTTAATCCAGCTTTAAGTAGAAGGTCTGTGTTAAAGAGTAGATGACTTTGAAATGTGGCTCATTGCTTACTGAGCGACAAGAAAAGAAATGGCAAGAAATATAGATGGCTTTGTTTTAAGAATAATAGATCTTAAAAGAGTCGCTGTCGGGCTATAAGAATCCTCTAAGTCAGTGGTTCTCATCCTGTGTTTCATAACCCCATTAAGGGGTTGCCCAAGACCATCAGAAAACACAGATATTTACATTACAATTCACATCAGTAGCAAAATTGCAGTTACGAAGTAGCAACAAAATAATTTTGTGGTTGGGAGTCATCACATGAGGAACAGTATTAACGGGTCACTATGTTAGGAAGGTTGAGAACCACAGCTCTAAGTGATGTAATATTAGAAAAGGAAAAGTGTGAACATTTTATAGTGTAAGTAAAGATTAGTATACAAATGACACATGGGTTTTTACAAGTCCTTTGTTATCCATAACTCTGAGGTTTTCATATTGAAATTGGCATAGTGATGTTACCTGTATTAGAATTTGTTGCATTAAAGATCAAGGGTACAGAGCCTGCTAGTGGTCCCTCATTATCACAGCCACCATTATACCCCGACTTAAGATATAATGATTAGAAGGTAAGGCCCCTCTCTTTCTTAGGTATGGTAAGGTTAATGTCTCAAGAGAGTTGCCACTGAAAAAGTTGATTTTGCTAATACATATCAAAAGAAGCCAGGGGATAAATCAGAAAGCACAGGTTAGTCATAAGTCAGAGGCAGCCTAAGGAAGACGGAACCACAGCTTTGACTGTGGCATCTGTGGGAATAACAAGTACACAAGGTTGGTGTCTTAGTTAGGGTTACTATTGCTAAGATGAAACACCATAGCCAAAAAACAAGTTGGGGATGAACGAGTTTATTCAGTTTAAGCTTCCAAGTTACAACTCGTCTTTTTATACTCAGGACTGGCTATTGGGGAGAATACCAGCGTGCTTAGGGCACAGGGTTGGGCTTGGTTGTCTGAGACCTGGCTCTGAAGGGAATGAGTAGTAAGCAGGTGAAGGGTGGTTCTCAGTGTGAGCCCCGTGGGTTGGAGTAGGGACTCTTAGGTGTGGGCTGCCTTTGGGAATAGGCTATCTTGCAAAAGCACTCCCTCTAAGTCAGCAAGGCCCTGGATGTGGCAGCATCATCAGAATTTAGAGAGTAAAAAATGAGTATTAAGATGAGATGCTCCAATAGAACCTTAGAATTGAGTGCTGGTCACTGGTTAGATCAGTCTTAAGGGGAGACACCTGCGCTGGGTTTGTTACAGTCTGCCTATATAGTGTTTCACCTAGCCAGGTAGAGCGAGGGCTGGAGTGGCTGGAGACTTGGGACAGGGTTGAGAGCATGTGAATTTTCCCATCTCAGGAATAAGCTACTCCAAAGCGCTCTCTGGATGCTCAGGGCTTCCACTCAGCTGCAGTAGGACCTTCCCAGGATCTATTCCCTTGAGAACCTGTTCCTCCACTGATAAGAAGCAGCTGATTCCCCGAGGCCTCTGGGAACTGGAAGAAGGAACCTAAACAAAACATCTAGTTTTTGTATCTGTTTTTGGGCCGCACAGCCTAGAGCGATATAGTCTTGTGTCAAAGTACCCAGCAGCATCAGTTGTTGAATAAGGTTCCCATTGTCCCATTTACCAGTCAGATTCTCTAAACCTACATCAAGGGGCCATCTTCCCCCTTTTTCCCATTTGTAAAATGCTGGAAAAAATATGTGTAAGTAAGTGTTATATACCCAGCTTCTGCATATCTGGATTCAGCCATTCATAGTTGGAGAATATCTGCCCCTCCCCCAAAAGAAAACCATGTCTTCTCTGAACATCTATAAACTTTTCTTGTCTTTATTCCATAAGCAATGCAGTATGGCAGCTAATTATACAGTATTCACAATGTATTAAGCATTTAATGTAATCTATAGATGACATAGGCAGTGTAGGGCAATAGGCCCTAATTTTATGTGAAAACTGTACCATTATATAAGGAACTGGAGCATCCGCAGAGCTTGTTATCCATGGGGAATCCTGAGACTAATCCTGCATGACAACTATGTATCTGTGATTCAGTGGCTGTCACTTCCTGTTTCCTCAGAACACCTGTGTTCTGAATCTTCTACATGGAAAACACATTTCTCTGTTTTGTGTATATCATTTTTGCATGTCAATGATATAACTTGATATTTCTGTATCTGTTCTCTGTTTTTGAAATCACTTACATCCTATGAATTAAGAGCATTAAAATGCACAGTCAGTAAAATGATTATGCTTTCTCAATTAGTAGATCAAAAAGGAATTTAGCTAGGATATGTAGAAATGGCTCAGCAGTCAGTCAAAAATATGCACTGTTTTTGGAGAGGACATGAGTTTGGATCCCAGTACCCACGTCAGGCAGCCTGTATGTAACTCATTGTCCAGGAGAAGTGGATTTCTTCTTTACGTATTTGGAGAAATGTATGTACATCCCCCACATAATAAAAAAAAAACTATTTTTAAGAAAGAGATGAATTAGCCAAATATTATAGTTTTACAAATGTTTTAGGAATTTCCTGGATTCCATATCCATTTTATCAAAGCATTTGAACTTACCCAGAATTTGGAGGAGATGCACACTGTCCTCTGTTGGAATTTTCCAAGTTTGACTTAACGTTCTCACAATAGCTCATATTTCACAGACCCAGACATCGGCATCTTCCTCCAGAGGGCAAAGCAGTCACCATACCTTGATTATATAATGCTTTTGCCTTTTATAAACTAATTTTTACTTAATAATCTGCTCAAAACTCATTATTTAAATAAACTGGGCCAAGAGATCTCCGGGGACTGGATGCACTGTGGATATTTGTACGTCTAGCCAGTGCTCCCTGCAGGCTCTGAGCGTGGTCCCTGTAGCTGAGAGAAGAGTTGAGAGGAGGATTCCTCAAAGCCTTTCATGTGGGGTGCAGCCTGTCTCAAGCAAAATTCTGTGTAGCCAGTTTACCCATCTGCGTCTGCTGCTAGAAAATTCCAGCCCTGGCAAATACATGCCCTGCATTTTTTCTGTGCTTTTCTCTCCAGTCCAGAATGTGTCTGCCACTGAAGACACTGCTTCTAGTCTAATGCTGGATATTTACCTTTACCATGTGCTAACTGCCTGTTTTATTTCAAAGAGACCCAATTGTGGCAGAAGCTAGAAGATAAGCACTCAGCGAGAGCCAGTTTGCTCTGTCTGCTGAATCGGGCTTTCTAAATATGACTCCTGCTCTCACTGGGGGTTAGGGAGATATCACTTCTTTTCTTGATCATGGGGCATTAGAGGCTTATGTGATACAATGAAAAGACTGAGCACAGTATCTCCACATGGTACACAGTAAGGCTCAATACTGCACCCTAGCACAGCGCACAGACTGTGTACAGTACCTTGCCACAGTGGCCAGGGAGGCTGAGCCCAGTATGGTAGTAGGGTGTATAGTAGGGTAGCAGGATACAACATTCACAATCATCCTCCTCATGCTACTGGAAAACATAGATTTTCCCTTGACTTTCTAAGGGTTCAATAATTAAGCATATGACATAAACTGACAACAGGAAAAAACAGTCATACAAATTTGTTTATGTGCATATGTTTAGATCAGTTTGGGAGACCCAGTCTTCCTGTAGAACCCTCCTGAGCCCAGCATCCCTAGAACTATGATAAACCTGGTATCATCTGCACAAGATGAGGACTGGGCATCGGGGCCTCAGGACAAGAGTTATACTGTTTTATCATGTACACCCATGTCTGTAAGCAGCTATGAGCACACACAGACACAGACACACACACCCCACACACATACTGCACAGCATAAGCATCTACAAAGATTTTACTGGGCAAGGTCAGGACTAATTTCATATCATGTAAACAGAAACATAGTATGGAAAAATGCTAATGTCAAGCACATACCTGTCCAAACTATCTAACCTTTGTGACTTCCCAAGTTAATTTATTCTGTACAAATGCCAACTATGATATTATCAATTAAATGGGGGTTCCTGTATTCATTTGGTAGAGTTTAGCTGGTATTCCTTTCACTGAGCTAGCCCAGAGGTATACTAGACCTTACATCAACTTGTTATGGACGTTGTGACAAATGTTGGGGAGAAAGAGCTGGGACAAAACTGCCTCAACTTTAGTGCTCAGTCGCCCTAAATTTATTCTCTGGCAGTTCTGAAGGCAAATTCTGGACTTGAGGTGTTGGCAAGCAAGCCTTCCTTCCATCTGAATGTTCTGAGAGAGGAACCCTCCCTATAGGCGATGTTATATGAATCCACGAAAGCCTATTGGCGGAATGAATTCCCACAGCACCTCCCTGCTTTCCTTCAGTGTCGGGTGGCTACCAACCCTCCTGGGCTTCCTGCACTGTGGATGCATTGTTCCTACCTTCACTCCGTCTTCTCCATCACTCTTAAAGATGACTGGCGGTTTAGGGCTACCTGGGCCACTCTCCTGATCTCACATGGAAATTCTTCACTTTATTATATCTGTAAAGGCTCCCCCAAAAAAGGCTTCATTGATAGGCTCCACGTTAAAATAAATCTTTGAGGTCATCATTTCAATGGTTCATCTTAATTGTCAACTAAATTGGGTTTAGAGCCACCTCAGTTGCTTATTTCTGGGGGTGAATATGAGGCTGTTTCTAGAAAGTTGTAACTAAATGGAGAAAGGTCAAACCTAAACATGGGTAGCACCATTTAATGGGCTGGGTTCCCAGACTGAAAAAAAAAAGAAGAAAGGGTGGAAACCTGCTGAGCGCTAGCCTTCATCTCTCTTTTTCTTTTCCTCCTTTATAGTGACAAAGTATGATCAGTCTCCTCACGTTCCACCTGCCATGTTCCTTGCCCACCATGATGAACTGTGCCACCTCAAGCCACGAGCAAAAGTAACCCATCCTTCCTTCATTAAGTTGTCTTTGCCAGGTGTTTTGTAGCAGCAGAAGCAGCAACAACAAGCTTGACGTACACCATTCAAGTCAGCTGTTGTGCTAACCACACAGCTAGCACATAGCAGACAGGGATTGAAGGACATCTGGCAAGAGGAAAGATGATGCTTTATTTAGCGCTGTGGTCAAGCCTGATTTCTGTTTTTGTGATAAGCAGCACAATTAAAGCAACTTAAAGCAGAAGAAAGGGTTTATTTCATCTTACACTGCCGGGTCATGGTACATCACTCAGGGAAGTCAGGGCAGAAACTCAAGGCAATAGCCTGCAGGCAGGAACCATGGAGGAATGCTACTTCCTAGACTCGTCTCAGTTAGCTTTCTTATACAGCTCAGATTCACCCACTTAGGGATGGTGCCTTCCATAGTGAGATGGGTCCTCCCCATCATTAATCAAGACATGATCATAGGCCGATCTGATCTAGGCAGTTTCTCAATTTATTCCTCTTCCCAGATGACTCTAGGTTTTGTCAAGTTGACAATGAAACCTAGCCCACACATCTAGTAGCAGTGCCATGCATCAGATGTCATGGCACCATAGATGAAATGAAAATAAATGCTGGAAAGAGGCTAGAGTCATGCAACTTTAACTCCATAACAGAGGGTCTCCTCTTCATGCCCCTGAAGATCTTCCCACGGTCATTCTGATGGCCCCTAGACAATTTGACATCTCCATTTCCAATAGGTCACTCTTGCATGCCTAGGATAAAGACTGGATCTTTAAATTCTCAGAGCGTGTGGAGTCTGGTGTGGAGTCTGACAAAGGTTGCAGGTTCTTGAACTCCCGCTCCTGACCCCTACCTGTGAAGAGTGGGTGCTGTTAACCTGTTTCCTCCAGACCTTGTGGCGACTACCTCCCACTGATCAGTCAGATAGAAAGCCAACCTCAATAGTTCTATCTGGAAAGTCAGGGTCACAGCATCCTAGACCTGTGGTTGTGTTCTCTGAGGACAAGGGACACGAGTGCTAATAAGGACAAGGTTGCTAGTTAGTAGAAGCAAAGGCCGGTGTCATCCTTGACTTGTGCACCCTTTCACTGCACAGCACCTGCTTCTGATAGCACTTGCTGGAAGTTTATTCATAGTTCATCCCTTTAGGGAGATGGTTCTGTTCCATGTTTTAACCAAGTCTTTACAAATACTCTAAAACTGAGGATTGGAAACCCATACCTGGGGTAATACTATATAGTGGTTCTTGCTATTCTCGTGGTGTTTTGAGTAGTAATGGAGTAGGTTGAGAACCATGTGTCTAGCTTCTTCTCTTCTAAGGAGTCTTGCTATCCCAGTGTATTAATCAGGGTTTTCTAGAGGAACAAAATTTATAGAAAGAATATATACATAAACATACACACATGTATATGCCCATACAAATATACATACATATATACAGATAGATAGATAGATAGATAGATAGATAGATAGATAGATAGATAGATAGATAGATAGATAGCTTCTCAGTCCATGAGCTGGTCTTCAGTATACATCAGAATCCTGAAGGAGGCCAGGCAATGGTGGCGCACGCCTTTAATCCCAGCACTCGGGAGGCAGAGGCAGGCGGATCTCTGTGAGTTCGAGACCAGCCTGGTCTACAGTGATAGTTCCAGGACAGGCTCCAAAGCCACAGAGAAACCCTGTCTCGAAAAACCAAAAAAAAAAGAATCCTGCAGGATTAGGCACTAATGCCAGTAAAGCAAGAGCAAGGGCATGTAGACAAAGAACAAAAGCTCACTTTTTCCATGTCCTTTATGTAGGCTGCCACCAGAAGTTATGGCCCAGATTAAAGGTGAATCTTCCGACCTCAAAAGATCTAGATTAGAAGTGGGTCTTCACACTTCAAATGATTTAATTAAGAAGAAAAAAAAAATCCCCCACGGGTGTTCCCGGCCACTAGCATTTTAGTTAATTCCAGATGTAGTCAAATTGACAACCAATAACTATCTCAACTGGTATGACTGGACTACAGGGGGGTCCTCCTCTGGATTTTAAACTTCAAGAGTCTACATTTTCCTTGCTTGATTTCTTACAAAGACTGACTGACCCCTTTCTTTGCCCTCAAATGTTGACTATTCATCCATGACTTGAACTGACTCGCCATCTAGTGCCTGAATCCTTTAACTACAGATTTATACGAAAGATAGTTTAGACACAGGGCAACTGCTGTTGGTAATAGAAGGGAAACATAGTTTTCCCCAGATGCCAATCATCTTTGCCACAGACCTCCTTTGATCCAGAACCTTCATCTTTACCTTCCTTTTCTTCATCGCTCCATGCTTTAAAAATGTAACATCATTAGCAACGAATGGAAGCAAAGGCCACAGGAACTCAGAACAGCAAACCTGACTGACTGAGTTATGGGGTAGAGGCAAAGGGGCCTCAATAGGAAATGTGGCTAGGTGGGCTTTGTTTTGCTATAGGTTCCTTTCTGAAGGTAAGGCCCTACATATTCAGGTTAATATTGGGTGCGGGCTGAACTGTTCAGCAAGGCAGTTGGCCTCCTCTGATGATTGCAAGCCAGCCACAGTCTCTGCTGGGGGAGGGGTCATCATCCACAGGATTCAGATAGTCATCTTAGAATTCAAACTCACCCCTGGTCTCAGGAGACGCTCAACACCTGCCTGCTCAGTACCAGGATTCTGTTGACCCCAAACCCAGGTTGTGTCCTCAGGTAACTTGAAGTTCAAAACACAGATTAGGCAGAACAAGTGGAAAAGTTATTTTCAATCTTGGTGAACCACAACACCTTGTTAAATGAACAGATTTATACAGCATATGCTTATGCAATTCCTGTTCCTTATTGCCATTTATTATTATACCCTTAATACAAGGCATGGATTACACTATTCTAGATGCCACAACTGCATGAAATAGCTGTTATAATATTTTATGGTTTTAGATGAAAGTATAAAAATTATTGTTCAATGTCACATAGTCCAGGGTGATCAGACTGACACATATTAGTTATCATAAGAAAATTACCAAAAAGCACATAGAGGCAGAGAGAGGTATTGTCCTGCATGACTTAATGATGGGCTATCATCTAAGTAGCGCACTGTTGAATGAATCCGCCTTCGGCCTAATATCATAGAGTGTCCACAGTCCCACATGCAGGCTGTGCATGTCCGCATCATGGTACTGCCCTGAGTGCCGTAGGTGGGAATAACACAATGACAACTATTTGTGCATCTAAGCATTCCAGAGCAAATGGTGTAGTAAAAACGGGAAGCCATAGAAATGCCTCAGCTCCACTGTACTCTGTAGAAACTCTGCTGCCTAGTCCGCCTGCCATTGAACTAAGTCATGTTACGTGGCACATGACTGGTGACAGTTTCATCTGAATGGGACAAGGGGCTCTCGGCTTCTCTATTTAAAAGTAGAAAAATAAATATGTTCCTTCATAACGCCGTTAACGCAGAAATTAAATGTATCACAGGCAACTAAAGCATATTTGCCTTAGGTTCTTAATAATTAATGCAATTGTCATATAAGTTGATCCCTAAGAGGCACTTTTTATTATTTAGCATACATTCTTGTCTCAGAAGCCTGAATGCCTTTTGCTATGTATGTTGGAGAAAAATTTGGGCTCATGGTTTAATGACATGTTTTCTCCTTTCGTGATATCGAATGGTCTTTCTTACCATTGCTGGAAGTAATATTACATTTGCTATGGTATTGCTTGTTGTTAGGTGTAAAACTTGACTAGGACAGCCCATTGTTTCTCAGTGGGCATCTAAGGACCAGAGAGTGAGCGTCAAGTACAGTCAAGGGTCATTCAGGTGGAAGAAGGACAGATGGACCCTGGAGTAACAGAGGGCAGACCTTTAACAGGGAAGGCAGGCTCACTGAGGAAGAGCTCAGGGGCAGAAAAGAGGAGCATGAGGCTTATCACATTCATTGACTTTTGTGCATCTTGCCACATTAACAGTCAAGGAATAAACATCATTTGTCACAATATGTAATCATTATTAATATGCTGTCACCGTCACTTTAATAGTCTTTTGTTGGCGATATTAAACCTACAGTCATTGCAGGTGTTTTCTTACAGCTTCCTTTCATGTCCCTGTTTGTCTAGGTGACTGTGTGATGTTGGCCCCTGTAACCAATTGCAAGAAAGTGACCTTTCTTCTACTATGCAGAAGAGTTTGAGAAGGACTCTGTGCTAATATAAAACCCTATGGCAGAAGACACCATGCACCTTGGATGTATAATACAGAAAAAAAAAAATCAATGTGGAACTGATCTGGAAGTTTTTCTCTCACAATTACCTTTTGTAGTTTAAGACCAAGCCATATTATAGTCTACTTGGGGAGAAAAAGCATCACTGGTTTTATTCATCGATAAACACTATAATCTATAAAACCAACCAGACAGGAAGGATGAGCCCAACTACTTATGGCACTGCTAGTTTGGCATAACCAACTCCTTTCTGATGGTGTCTGGCACTTACACAACAGGAGGACATGCCTGTCTAGTACTATAAACCAAGAAAGAAACACCTAGGG
Organism: Arvicola amphibius; assembly: GCF_903992535.2. NCBI lineage: Eukaryota > Metazoa > Chordata > Mammalia > Rodentia > Cricetidae > Arvicola > Arvicola amphibius. Next base: position 74,810,673 of record NC_052047.1, read on the forward strand.
GGAAACCAGATACTGTTCTTTAGCAAATTGATCAAGTGTCAGGCTGCCTTTTACAAACATATTTATTCCTATAGACAGATGGTGCGCTCAGCCTTTTCAGAGAGCCTCTCTTTCCAGCCAGCAGTGATGGATGCGGAGGCTCGTGGCAGCACAAAGCGTTGAGAGGGACAGATGAGTGCTTGTCACTAATAACATTTATACCCTCCTTTCTAAGGTTCAGTGTATTGTTTAAGATGAAGCAGAAAGAATGAAATAGCTGAAGATAGGCCAAAGGGCTATGAGGCGCCCTCACCTGGCATGACTCTGCCATTGCAATCACAAACTCAACACTCAGGTATGGCTCAGTGGAGAGGCTCAGGGTGACCTACCCCTCACTATGAAGAGCCTTCTACTGATAGATCGAGGGAAACGGCAAAACATCGTCTTCAGTTCTGTGCCCACTGATGATGCTGCCAGGTTACAATGGAGAGTTCCAATTGAATGACCACGCAGATGGTCCTAGTTAAAGAAAATGAGTCACAACCGTAAATAGAAAGTCATGAATGTGGGAGAAAGACCTGCCGAGACGAGAGAGCTGGCAGTGATTGCAGGAAAGTAAAACAGTGTGTGTGGAAGAGGGCAATCAGAGTGTGTTAAATACACGGATAAAATTACCAAATAACAAAAACAGCCAAATAAGAAACACAAATCAATCTTGAGCCAGGCAGTGGTGGCACAAACGTTTAATTTCAGCACTTAAGAAGCAGAGGCAGGTGGATCTTTGTGAGTTCGGGGCCAGCCTGGTCCACAAAAGCTAGTTCCAGGACAGGCACCAAAGATACAGAGAAACCCTGTCTCTGAAAAAAATTAAAAAAAAAAAAAACATGAATTGACTTTTACAGTGTAATGCTTTGTAACAAAGACATTCCACTACCCGTGTATACTCAATACCAGCTTACAAAGCAATACAACATCAGCAAAGCACTTTCAAATTCAAACATACACATCAAAAAGTTTGGTCGCATCAATAATAAAACCTAGATCCCCACTATTCTTTGGATTTGCTGTTTTGACTTTACAGATTTTTATAAACTGTTTCTATTTCTTTCGGAGTGGAGGCATGTATTGTGTGTTTCTAGGAATTTGTTCATTTTATTCAGATCATACAGTCAATGGCACGGGGCTTGGCCATGCTAATGTCATGTGATGCTCTTTGTTCCCTCAGTTGCCACTTTCTCTTCTGATTCAGATAATTTTGATCTCTTTATCTTCATTGTTCGAGATAGTGATTTTTATATTTTACTGATAGTTACAAAGCAACTTTTTTTTAATTTTTCTCTTGTTTTTCTATATTTTATTTTGCTTATAATTGCTCTACCTTTTTTCATTTCCAGTCTTCCAGGCTCTATTAGAAGGGTCAAGGCAAGAGCAAATAAAAGGTTTTCACCCATTCATTCCTTCTGCATGGAAATTACTTCAAGCTGTTGTATGCCTCTGTTTTTGTTTATCTGAGACAGAATCTCACCTTGTATCCTTGAGGCTGGCCTAAATGATTTCTTGCCTACCCCTGTTGAGTGATGGGATTTCAGGAATGCGCTTCCATGCCTGGCTTGCCTTCTTCTCGATTCAGCAATTACGTGCTTGTTGCAAGCCTTGGATGACTTCCCACGTTTCTGACAAAACTGGTTCTGACAATTCCTCCTGGCTGCTCAGTGCCCCTGTGGATGGGATGGAAGGCTGGAGTTGTTTTGCTGACATCATCTCTGTTTATAAAGACTTGGTTTTTGCAAAGAACTTTTAAGAATCATCATGTAGAAATGCTATTCCTTTTTATGCTGACTTTATATAACATTCCTTGAGGACCATGGCTAAGGGTGAAAGCTTTTTGATGTAATTTTATTTTGACAAGAAGCACATGACTTGGGTTTTTGCAACCAATCTACACTCCAGATAATTAATACTTTTGAAAGAGCAGAACCCCAGTCACCTCTTAGAATTCCTGTGTGGTACAACCTCTCTCACAAAAAGAATCAAATCTCAGTATTAACATTGGAAGATATATCTGTATGTGTACATACACACAACTTGCTTCTGTTATTTTTTTCCTCAGGCTATTTCTCCCCGAGAATCTGTTGCCAGTGGGAGACAGCAGAGATGTGGAAAAGTTTCAACCTTCCTCCTAGAGAGGCCAGGCTTGTCCACCTTTTCCAAGTTCTGCATTTAAGCCAAACAGATTAAGCTTTCTCATCTTATTACTCCCTTGCATGTAGAGTATTTGAGACAAGTGTGAGAGCCAACCAACACGCTGCCAGATCCAGAGTTCATCAATATTCCATTTCCTCTCATTACTCCAGATGTTAGCTGTGCCTCATCTGACAACAGGCTGCCATTTTTTTTTTCTGACCAGTTGATTTTCCAACATCTTTCTATCTTATCTCTGTCTAAGTTAAGGTTTCTATTACTGTGAAGAGACACCATGACCACAGCAACTCTTGTACAGGAAAACATTTCATCGGGGTTGGTTTACAGTTTCAGAGGTTCAGCCCGTCGTGATGAAGCATGACGCCATGCAGGTGGACATGGTGCTGGGAAGGTAGCTGAGAGTTCTACATCCTGTGTGGGCGACAGAAAGTGGTCTCAGACACTGGGCATGGCTTGACCTCAAAAACTGCCTCCAGAATGACACACTTCCTCCAACAAGGCCACACCTACTCCAGCAAAGCCCCACCTCCTAATAGTGCCACTCCCTTCAGAGACCATTTTCTTCCAAACCACCACAACATCCAGTCATTTCCCAGGCCAGATGGGTGGTAAGTAAAGATACAAAACCACACTCATGGGCAGGCAGTTTGCAAGCCTCTGCTCCCATTACATTTGTTGCAGTGCATAGAACAAAGTAGTTACACAAGAAAATCAGACATAACCTGTAGGGTGACAGATCCCAGTGCTTGATGGGAGATGATGTTCTGACTAGTTGTAGTGTCCATTCCAGGTGCCATGTTTGTCCGACTGTGGTGAGCAAGGAGGCAAAACACTTGGAAACCACTTCTAATGATGCTCATATATAACCTTAGCTGGCTGGAACATGTACTGACGCTGTCGTTTATTGTGTAGAGGACTTGTAATTGTGGGTTTGGAACTATGTTTGCTTCCTTTTAATTTGTACATTTCTAAGATAAAAGAGGCCCCAGACAGCAGTAACAGCAGTAAAACAAAGCTAGCATTTCTCTGAATACAAAGAATCTTCTCTTTGTCAACAAGAGAATTCTAAGTGAGACTGTAGACCAAAGATGGGATACTGGGGAGCTGACCACTCTGTATTTGCACTTCCTAGTGAAGAGAAAGGTGGCTGAAGACATTGAAATAGCAACCTATTTCTTCAGAAGGGGAGTTGCTTCTCAGAGGTGGAGCACACATGAAAGAATATGAGGAAAACCCTCCCTTGGGCAGCTTCCTAGGAAAGATTTAAGCTCTGTTATTCTCTACGAACTCCACAGGGAAATATTGAGCAAAATGTAAACACACATACATTTATAGATATTTCACTCCTAAAGTTTGAGTCATGGGATCACCAGGAAGGGGTTCTGCTGGTTTATACATTTAGTGTCAGAATTTGCTGCTCAGAAGTCAGGAGCAGATTTGAGAGTGGCAGTGGCAGGCTTGAGCCCAAGGTGGTAGTATTTAAAAGTTTCAACCCGACCCTAAATATTCTGATTACATTTAAGGTAGGCTATGTGAAGATAGGGCGTTTGGTGAGCTGAGTACAGTAAGTAAATATTCTGCTAATTGTGTGTTTACTGGATATAAACATCTCAAGCTGAGAAACTTCTGTAATGGAGGCGGTGTCAAATCAACAGCAGTGCTGTGTATCCAGATTTAAGAAGAATGGTAGGAGAGTATTATAGCAAGTAGAGTTGCCCCATGTGCTGCCATTACCACTAGTGTCTTAAGAAAAATTGGCAAAGAAAATTAAAGTTTATGTGATTGACCAGGCTCTGAGATGATTTGAAAGAAAATAGGAAGGCCTTCTGAGTTTGCCATATTTGTGATTCTATCTAAATCCATAGGATTTAGATAGAATCTCACAGATGAGATTTCCTGGGATTTGTCTGTCAGTTGCCATGGACTTGAGATGAAGACATTTACCAAGACACAAATCAGAAAAAGGAAAAAAGAGTAGAAGACCTTCTGAGTTCTTTTATGGTCTCTAGAGTCTCCATCAGCATTGTGTGTGTGTGTGTGTGTGTGTGCCCACGTGTGTGCGCATACATGCATGTATGTACATTTTTTTAATACTTATTCAATTTATTTTTTTTAAAAAAATCAATTGACAGGAAATACTGGTGTACATTTTTAAGGCACAACACAGCATTTTGATACAGATACATATTGTGGAATGATCAAATCATACTAGTTAGCAGTATGTACATTTTAAAGGGAAATTACTCCCACTGTTAGGACTCTCACAAGAACCCTCAGGTACACAGCTATAACACGTATGCAGAGGACACACATGCAGGCTCTGTGAATGTCACCTTATTCTCTGAGCCCCTATAAGCCCTGCTAAGTTGATTCTGTGGGCCACATTTTTTCTGGTTTCCTCGACCCTTCCGGCACTTACAAAATGATGTGGGAGAGTCTTCTGTTTGTGTTGATTTCATTCGTTAATAAAGAAAACTGCCTTGGCCCATTTAACGGGCCAGCCCTTAGGTGGGTGGAGTAGACAGAACAGGAAGAAGGAAGTGAGGTAGAAGGCTCAGTCAGATGCCACACCTCTCCTGAGAGAGACACGTTGAAGCTCCAACCCAAGATGGACATACCACTTCGTGGTGCTACACAGATTATTAGATATGGGTTAATCAAGATGTGAGTAAGAGGCTGAAACTAATGGGTCAGGCAGTGTTTAAATGAACACAGTTTGTGTGTTGTTATTTCAGGTGTAAAGCTAGCCGTGTGGGAGCTGGGCGAGATGAAAAGCAGGCCTGCCCGCAGCTCTCATTACAACAATACTTCCTCTTCTTCTGTAGGATTCTCCAAGCTCTGCCTAATGTTTGACTGTGAATCATTGCATCCGCTCCCAACAGTTGCTGGACAAAACCTCTCTGATGACTATTGGAATAGGTATTATGAGTAGAGCAGAATATCATTAGCAATCTTTTCATTGACTTTTTTTTCCAGTTATGTTTGGTTATATGCTGGGTCACTGGACTGTCCAGACTCTGGTTCCTGGCCATCCAGGCAGTGTCAGGCATGAGATCCCTCACCTGCATGGGCCTAAAGTTGGACCAATCATTGGCTGGCCTTTCCCACAACTTCTGTACCACCATTACTCCATCATTTCTTGCAGGCAGGGCAGATTGTGAGTCAAAAGTTTTGTGGCTGGGTTGGTGGCCCAGTCCCACTGCTAAAAGTCTTGCCTGGTTATAGAAGTTAGTCAGTTCAGAATCCATATCCCCTATTAATACTAATCTTCATTAAGGTCACTCTCTTAGATTTCCGGGAGTTTCCACTGCACTTGGTTTCCAGATTACCTCCACAATGCCCCCCCAATTCCAGTCATCTTTCCCAGTACTCTATCCCTCCATCCCTCCCCTCCACTTAATCCCTCCTGTTCCTATCCCTCACACCCACTAGTCCACCCATAATATCTATTTTAATTCCCCTTCCCAGAGAGACCCATGTGTCTGCCCCCCCTCCCCTTAAGCCTCCTTGTTACTTAGCCTCTCAGGGTCTAAGCATGATTATCCTTTGCTTAACAGCTAATATCCTTTTATAGGTGAGTTGATGTCTAGTTTCTTGAGTTCTTTATATATCTTGAGTATTAGCCTTCTGTCAGATGTAGGGTTAGTGAAAACATTTTCCTATTCTGTAGACTGCCATCTTTTTAAAATAATGGTGCCCTTTGACTTACAGAAGATTTTCAGTTTCAAGAGGTCACATTTATTCAGTGCTGATCTTAGTGTCTGTGCTATCATTTTTCTGTTCAGGATGTCGTCTCCTGTGCCAATACATTTAAGGCTATGCCCCCACTTTCTCTTCTGTCAGATTCTGTGTATCTGGTTTTATGTGGAGGTCTTTGCTTCACTTGGACTTGAGTTTTGTGCATAATGATAGATATGGACCTTTGTGCATTCTTTTACATGCAGGTATCCAGTTAGACCAGCACCATTTGTTGACCATTTGTTGAAGATGCTTTCTTTTTTGCATTGTATATTTCTAGCTTATTTATCAAAAATCAGGTGTCCATAGGTGTTTAGATTTATGTCGATTTGATTCTATTGATCATCCTGTCTTTTATGCCTACACATAATGCAGGTTTTCTTACTTCAGCCCTGTAGCACATCTTGAAATCAGGGATGGTGATATCTCCTGAAGTTCTTTTATTGTTCAGGATTGTTTTAGTTACCCTGCATTTTTTTCTTTTCCTCATGAAGTTGAGTATTTTCCTTTCAAGGGTTATAAGAATTGTGTTGCACACCCACCCAGAGCAGTTTACCATGGGCACGTGGGAAGAAACCAAGGGCCTGCTCAGCATCAATAGCACTAAGCTGCAGAGATGGACTCACAAGTGCCCACTTGAAAGACTTTGTTCTGAGAAAGTGGGAAGACACTAAAGACCCAGACAGTCAGGTGTTATTATGGTGAGCAAGTTATGGAGGGGTAGTGGAGGGGGAGAGAGGCAGAGACGTTTATGTCCTGTGGAGACAGGTGGATCTGAAGAAGCAAGGGTAGTAAGGAACAGGCTAATGTGGGAGGCTTTATTGTCACCTGGGGCTATGGTGACATCTAGTCCTGAGACACTGCTAAGAGACATGTCATGATCCATGGTCCTGTCTTAGCTGATCTATATTGATATACATAGCTCCTGTTTCTATCAAAGCTCTTGAGGATGCCGGGGTCTGGGCCACTACATGTGACCTTGTCGGTACCCAAAGGCCATGTCACTGCAGAGGCCATCCTGATGTGAGTGGCCTGGGTTATCATCTGGAGCCATGGAGTTTTTTTGAACTTAACTTGCTGCCAAGGGCCATGCCTGGGTCTGTGTTGATATCCAAGGCACCTGATAATACTGAGGGTCTGGTGGATGCCTAGAGTTTGGGTCCCCATCTGGGGTCATGTTGGTATCTGAGAGCCACCCAGCAACCAGGATGATGCCAATCTGAGTGGTCTGTGCTACCACCCAGGACCATGTAGATGTCTGGGCCTGAAGTATGGCTGGAGGTCGTGTGTGGTTCTGTGTTGAGGTCCATGAATCCTGTCGTCATCTGAGGTCCTACATCTGTTCAGGGATCTGGACTACCACCTGGGATCATGTTGGAGTATGTTTATCTGAGAGTCCTGCTCTGCCACCCTAGGCTATGAGGACATCGGGGCCCAAGCTGCTATTGCTAGCCATGTCTGGGTCCATTGTCCTGCCAAACCTGGGGTCTGTGTTGATAATTATTGTGTGTGTTATCACAGGGTCCAATGAGAACCATGTGTTGAACCATGTGATGAGGTATGAGAGTCTCACTGAGCTGGTCACTCTTACCATTGGCATGAAAGAGCTGGCCCCATCCCTCACTTGAGGGGAGTGGTCCCAGCAATCCTGACTGACTGGTTCAAGAGCCTTCAAGAGCCACCAGTTACACATCTTGGATTTTGAGCTGGCATGTCCCAATACCTACCCTATATGACCTGCTGGAGCGCATGAAGGAACTGGTCTTGCAGAGCCATAATGGCATTATCTCCAGGACTTGAGCAACAGCAGGATATGTGAGAAGCTCCTGTGAGGGTCCAGTATTGATGGTGTACTAGAAGGCAAAGCAGCAAAAATGGAGGAGCAACGTGTTTTGTTTATTTGTTTTTTGGTTGTTATCTGTTTATAATTGATATTGATAGTCTTCTTTGTATATTTTATTATTTTTGGTTGTCTTATTTTTATTATTTCTGTTTCAGTTTTCCTTTGGGGGACATTACAAAGGTGAGGGTGAGGAAGGGACTGGGATATGAGTGGGATTGGGGTGAAAGATGTGAAATTACCAAAGAATCAATTGAAAAAGAGAATTGTGCTGGAATTTTGATGGGGATTGCTTTGAATCTGTAGGTTGTTTTTGGTAAGATGGATAATTTTATTATAGTAATTCTACTGATCAGTAAGCATAGGAGATCTTTCCATTTTCTGATATCTTCTTCAATTTCTTTCTTTAACAACTTGATGTTTTGGTCATACAAGTCTTTCGCTTGCTTGGTTAGAGATACCCAAAAATATTTTTATGTTATTTTTGGATATTGTGAAGGGTGTCATTTCCCTGATTTCTCCCTCAGCCCATTTGTAATTTGTATATAGGAAGGATACTACTTTCTTTTTTTAAAGTTGATCTTGTATTCAGCCACTTAACTGTGGTGTTTATCAGCTGTAGGAGTTCTCTGGTAGAATCTTTTTATTGAATATTTATATGCTTTATGTTTTATTGTATTGTGTACTTTTGCATCTATGTTTATGAGGGAAATTTGTATTTCCTTTTCTTTATTGGATCTTTGTGTAGTTTGAGTATCAGGATGACTGTGGACTCATAAAATAAATTTGGCAATGTTCCTTCTATTACTATTTTGTGGAATAATTAGAGGACCATTAGTTCTTCCTTAAAAATCTGATATAATTCTGCTTGAAAACCATCTAACCCTGGACTTCATTTTGGTTGGGAAAATTTAATGACTGCTTTTCTTTCCTGGGCATTGTAGGTCTTTTTAGTTTGTTTATCTCCTCTTGATTTAACTTTGGGAATTGGTATCTATGGGGGAAGTTGCCCATTTCTTTTAGATTTTGCAGTTTTCTAGCAAACAGGGTTTGAAGTGTGACCCACTGATTCACAGGATTGCCTTGGTGTTTGTTGTTGTGCTTCAGTTTTCCTTTCTGGATTAGTCTAGAAACTCTCCCTCTGCCTTTCAGCTAGTTTTGATAAGAGTTTGTCTAGCTAGTGATTTTCCTCAAAGAACCAACTCCTTGTTTCCTTGATTCTTTGTATTCTCTTTGTTTCTATTTTATTGATTTCATCCCTGAGTTTGATTATTTCCTGCCACCTACTCTTTCTGGGTGAGTTTGCTTCTCTTGTTCTAGAGATTTTAGGTGTGATAAGTTGTTGGAATGAATTCCTCAAATTTCCTTATGAAGCCACGTAGTGCCATCAACTTTCCTCTGAGTACCACATTCATTGTGTTCCATAAGTTTGGGGATGCTGTGTATTCATTTTCATTGAATTCTGGGAAATCTTTAATTTCTTTATTTTTGCCTTGATCCAGAAGTCATTTAGTAAAGAGTTGTTCAGTTTCTGTGAGTTTGCAGACTTTCTGTTGTTTCTGTTGTTTTTGAAATCCAGCTTTAATCCATGGTGTGTAACACGATTAATAAAAACTCAGAGACAGATATAGGGGTTCAAACTGAAGGTCAGAAAAGCAATACAGCCAGTCACTACCTCTTTCCTCTACTTCACTCTGAAATGGTGATCCTGCCTCCAGGAATCTCAGAATGAGACTGAGCTGTCTCCTCCCATTTTATATTCCACTCTATGTCTGGGATTAAAGGCATGCCCAACTGGAGTTAAAGGCATGCCCTGCCCTGTTCCTATGGTACCTAGTATGGCTACTTGGATTAAAGGTGTGTGTCACCACTGTCTGATCTTTAAGACTGACCAATGGGGTTGTTTTACTCTGATCTTCAGGCAAACTTTATTTATTAAAATACAAATGGTGGCACATGGTTATTTAATTTTCTTGTTTCTGTTGAGTCTTGCTTTTTGACTGAGTGTGTGTCAGTTTTGTAGAGTGTTCCATAAGGTGCTGAGAAGAAGGTATATTTTTTTGTTTTAGGGTTGAATAGTCTGTAGATAGCTATTAAGTCCATTTTTCTCATAATGTCTGTTAGCCAATGTTTCTCTGTTTAGTTTTGGCTGGATGGTCTGACCATTGGTGAAAGCAGCATATCAAAGTCTCTCTTTATCATTTTGTAAGGGTTGATGTGTTATTTAAGCTTAACTGGTGTTTCTGTTACAAATGTGGGTGCCCTTGCATTTGGAGCATAGATGTTAAGAACTGAAAGATGATCCTAGTGGATTTTTCCTTTTATGAGGATAAAGCATCCTTCCCTGTCTCTTTTGGTTAATTTTGGTTTGAAATCTGTTTTGTTGGATACTATAATTGTTAGACCAGTTTGTTACTTAAGTCCATTTGCTAGGAAAATTTTTTTCCATCCCATTATTCTGAGATAGTTTCTATCTTGGATGTTGAGGTGTGTTTCTTGTATGCAGCAGAAGGATATATTCTATTTTCACAACCATTCTGTTAGTCTGTGTCTTTGGGGGGGGGGATTGAGCCCATTAATACTGAGAGATATTAATATCAATCATTGTTAATTCCTGTTTTCTTGTTCTTGGTTTTAGGGTGTGTGTAATGTGGGTTTCCCCTCTGTATTCTGTGAATACCATTGGTTAATAAAGAAACTGGTTTGGTCTGTTAGGGTAGATAGGCAGGGAAAACTAAACTGATGCTGGGAGAAAGAAGGCAGAGTGAGGAGGAGACATGTAGCCCTGCCAGAGACAGATGCCAGAACTATAGCCAGTAAGCCACAGCCACGTGACAATACACAAATTAATGGAGATGGGTTAAATTAAGATATAAGTGTTAGACAATAAGAAGCTAGAGCTAATGGGACAAGCAGTGTTTTAAATAATATAATTTCTGTATGATTATTTTGGTTCTGAGCTTCCTGGCATCCAGGAAACAAACAAGTGGCCTTATTACAGTGTGTGTGTGTGTGTGTGTGTGTGTGTGTGTCTGTGTGTCTGTGTTCCCCTTCTTTTGGTTTTTTACTGGTGCTAGATTATTTATTACCTGTGGTTTCATGGGTGTTATTAACCTCCTTGGATTGGGGTTTTCCTTCTAGTTTCTTCTGTAGAGCTAGATTTGGAGATAGATATTATTTATATTTGACTTTATCATGGAATTTCTTGTTTTCTCCATATATGGTGATTCAAAGTTTTGCTGGGTATAATAGTTTGTGCTGGCACCAGGCCCACATGGCTTTTAGAGTCTCCACTGAGAAGTCAGGTATAATTCTAAAAGGTCTGGCCTTTATATGTTACCTTGGATTTTTCCCTTGCAGCTTTTAATATTCTTTCTCTGTTCTGTATGTTTAGTGTTTCGATTATTATGTGGTTAGGGGCCTTCTTTTATGGTCCAATCTATTTGCTGTTCTGTAAGCTTCTTGAACCTTTATAGGCATCATTTTTAGGCTAAGAAAAATTTTTTCTTCCATGATTTTGTTGAAAATATTTTCTGTGCCTTTGATCTCAGATTCTTTACCTTCCTTTAGTCATATTTTTCTTAGGTTTGGTCTTCTTATAGTGTCTCAGATTTCCTGGATGTTTTCTGTCAGGAACTTTTTAGATTTAACATTTTCTTTGACTAATAAATCTATTTCTTCTATAGTATCTTCAACACCTGAGATTCTCTCTTCCGGATCTCTTGTATTCTATTGGTGATGCTTGTGTCTGTAGTTTCTGTTTGCTTACCTAGATTTTCCATTTCGAGAATTTCCTCAGTTTGTGTTTTCTCTGTTGTTTTAATTTCCATTTTCAAGTCATGTACCATTTTGTTTCTTTTGTTTTTTTCTTAGTTTTCTTACCTTTATTAATACAATTTACTCATTTCCTCCATTTTTTTTTGTTTTTTCCTAAAATTCTTTAAGGAATTTATTCAGTTCCTCCTTAAGGACCTCTCTCATCTTCATAAAGTTGGTTTTAAAGTAATGGCCTATGGCTGTGTTGGAATATTCAGGAGGAATATCTGGACCCTGGTGGTGACATATTGCCTTGGCTATTGTTGTGTTCTTATACTGGCATCTAGGCATCCGGTTTTGGGTGATTATAGGTCTAAGTGCTGATTACTGAGTTTGTCTTTGTAGGATAGGTGCTTTGTTCATTGGTTTCTGTTTCCTTTCTGGTCTTCTGGCCAGAGTGTACTGTGGTTGAGTCTAGAGGGTTTCTACCTGAATTGGGGCTGGACTTCAGATGGCTGGGGTGGCCTCTTGTCATTTGGGAATTCCTGCCTGAGTTGAGGGCTAGAGTTCTGGCAGCTGGGGTGGCCTCTTGTCCAGCTAAGGGTCCTCTACTAGGGTTGAAAACCTGGAGTTTTGGTGGCTGGTTTGGCCTGGTCCAGCTGTGTGCCTCCTCTGGAACTGTGGGCTGGGCATGGTGATGAGGAGAGCTAGTTGGGAGTAGGCTAGGTGGGCTCTGGGGGAGTTGGGGTAGTCACAGCAACAGGAAATCAAGGCAGAAATTAGTACCAAGAAGTGTGGCCATTGCTGTGATAAACCGTGCCATGTGGTTCTTAGGCCCTTGGAACCATTTTGTGAGAATGTGGAAGAGTTTGGAACTGTGCATTAGGAAACCCATTGAATGCTGTGAACAGAACATGATGGGCTGTTCTGGTGGGAGCCTAAAAAGCATCACTGCTGAGAGGAACATGGACAGTGGAGGTCCAGCTCATGAGGTTTCAGAAATGAACATGATTTCTATCAGGAACCTGACTAGAAACTACTTGTGTGATATTTGGCCAAGAATCTGGTTTCATTGCGCCCATATCCTCAAAACTAAGCACAGCTGAATTTCAGGATAATGGATAAATTTGTCTGTCAGAGGAACTTTAAAGACATTAGGGCATTAAAGCTGGTGCTTAGTGCTTGTTTGAATTAACAGGGATTTCAAAGAGTTGTGACAGTGTAGTGAACTTGACAGTATCTAGACTCGCACAAGAGATGGGTTCCTGGGCATGGCTGCGAAGGGATACCTTAATTATGTCAATTGAAGTGGAAAGACTAGCTCATCTTGGGTAGCGCCATTCCCTAGCTGGGATGTTTGACTGTATAAATACAGCAACAGCATGCATTCATCTCTGCTTTTTTACCGTGAAAATGGGATAACAAGCTCCTTCAGGTATTTGCTTTTGTGATTTCTATACCATTATGGACTGTAACCTGGAACCATGCACCAAAATAGGTCCATTTTTTCCCCTAAGATTTTATTTTGTCTGAGGTTTTGGGATATTTTTGTTTTTGGCACTGGCACATAAGAAATCTACTGTTTTTAATATGTTAATCTTGTCTCCTGCTGCTTTGTTGAAAGTGTTTTTCAGCTCTGTGAATTCTCTGGTAGAGTCTTTAGAGTCTTTGTATGGATAAAATCATGGCCATCTGCAAATAAGGATATTTTGATTTTTCCTGTTTGTGTCTGCTTATTTCTTTGGTCTTGTTGCTCTAGTTAAGATTTTGAGCCCTACATTGAATAAGACTGGACAAGGGGAACATGCTTGTCTTGTTTTTGATACTAGCAGGGTTGATTCAATTTTTTCTTTGTTTACAATGACAGGCTTTTTATATATAACCTTGATCATGTTGAGATGCAGTCTTCCATTGATATTCTCTCCATGCTTTTATTCTGAAGGGATGTTAAATTTTCCAAAGTCCTTTTCTGTGTTTATTGAGTTGATAATGTGATTTCTATACTTGCATCCATTTCTGTGTTGAATCATGTTTACTGATTTATGTGCACTAAAGTCTACTTTAATTATGGTGAACAATCCATTTGATGATTTGAGAATTTAATCTATAAGTATTTGATTCAGAATTTTTGTGTTGGTGTCCATCGGGAACATTTGTCTGTAATTTTCTCTTTTGGTGGTCTGTTTTAATCTGTTTTGTCTATCAGCATAATGCTAACTTTGTATAAAGTGGAAACATTTCTTCTTTTTCTACTCTATGAAATAATTTGAGAAGTACTGGTTTGGGTTTTTATATAAATTTAAGGAATTCTGGGGTGGAGGTGGGCAGTGGTGGTACACCTTAAACCCCAGCACTAAAGAGGCAGAGGCAGGTGGATCTTTGAGTTCAAGGCCAGTTTGGTCTACTGAGAAGAGAAAAGAAAAAAAGAAAAGAATTCTGGGTGTGTGGGGATTGGGGAACTATGTGTCAGGGTCAGGAATGTGTCCAGTCCTGGAGCTTCAGGAACTGGGAGCTGGAATGTACGTTATGTGTTCAGGCAGAGCTACAGCCTCTGGCTTCCCCTTCTTTACCTGGGAAAACAAGCATTCCTGTTGAGGTCTCTAAATTACTCCTCTGGCTTCAATAGTCAGGGTACATTCAGGATCTTTCAACCTCTATTCCTAAAATTAAAATGCTAGCCATGCAAATGTATATTCCATAGTTTGCATTTTGCTATTGCATTTCTAATCATAAAAATTGTAGAATTATGCTGAACATTCATTAGCAATGGAATGACTGGGCAAAATATACAAACAGGTGTTGAAACTGGATAATTTAAGTGGAACAAGTTGGGTTGGTGGGATTTCTATCTGTTTTTAAGAACAAATAGCAGAAAAGATGGTGTAGTATCGCATTTTTCTGCATGAAGAGCATTAAATGAAACAAAATAAGAAATTCTGTAGTTTTACACATTCTATACTTTTTTGACTTAAAAATGGAATGATACGGAAGGTAAATGCATAGTGATGCTGTTCATATGTTAGCAGGGAATTTGAGTGAGATAAGAAAAAATTTAAAACAACTAAAGAATTTCTTTAAAAATGTATTGAGGGAGGGAGGGGAGGTATGGGTGGAGGGGAGGGGAGGGAAGGGGGAGAAGGAGGGGAGAGAAAGGGGAGAAGGAGGGGAGGGAGGGGGGAGGAGGAGGGAAGGAGATGGAAATTTTTAAATATAAAAAAAAATAAACCATGAGAAAAAATAAATAAATAAAAGTAAAAAAAAAAACCAAAAAAAAAAATGTATTGTCCTTAGAAAACGGCCTGTATTTTATAATCAGGATTGTTGAAATTATACATACAATCATGGGAGAGATTGGGAGGAACAAAGGAGGAGGATTGGCCAGAGAGAAAAGAATCGATGTAAATGATTGTATCCAACAAAAGTTAAAACAAATGAAAAAATAACATGTATTTAGAGAACTGTAGCCTGAGCAGGTAGGAGAAGAAAGAAGCCCACAATTGAAAACATTCATTGTCACTGAAAGTCAAATCCTGTTATCTAGCCACAATTAAAAAGTGGATTTGAGAATTGGCCTGAGTGGGGTGTGGTAAAGAAGCCATTGTTGAAATCACAGTAACTGAAGATATTTGAGAAATAAATACAGCAAAAGGCCTCATACTTCAGTGTTTGTCAGTATTGATTCTGATTACCAAGAACTACAACACAAACCATGTTTATGTCTTAGTCACAGCTGCACAGTGAAACAATAGGAGAAATAACCTGAATATCCCAGAAGAAAGGCAAGTTCCTCTCAAACTCCAGAGAAAAAAGCAATGGCACCATCAAACAGAAATGGACATCAAGTGGCAAGAAGAATTTAAATATTGAGAAATGCTTAGTCCTGAGAGGAAAGAATGGTGTCGTCAATTTCAGTATTTCTGCATATTCTCATTTGAAAATGAAATTTGACTGTATTGTACTAAATAATACTATCCTAAGCCATAAAAACTTTTTATTTTCTCAGAAATATATAGCATAATGACAATAAACCTCTAACAAATAAGTCTACACCATCTTAGTTACAAAGCAAAAGAAAAAAAAGCAACTGTAAATCCATGCACATTGCAAACTTATGGATGGGAAGACTTAGCATTGAATTCCTTTCTGGAAATGAGCTGTGGGAGTCAGAAACTTGTGGGACAGACCACAGAAGGCGCATGGTCTCAGATGCACTCTGAACTGATGCCTTCCCTCTCCCTGGCATGAAAAAAAAACTCAATTTTTGGCTGTTGTCTACTTACAAGCCTAGTTCCCACAGATATTATCCAATAAATGTTACCAGGAAAATTAGGTTTCCATATGGAAACCAATTTAATTAGATCTCTGCATCATAGCTAAGCAAAAACAAATCCAGGCATTCAGGATCCTAATGTGAAAAATAAGTAAATTAAATTTGTGAAAATTGAATTTGTGAAGATCTATGGCTTATGGGAAATTAAAATTCCTTAAGATATGGAAGAGGAACTACAAAATATTAAGGAAAATTATGTAACCTAGTTCCATAATAATATACAATAAAACCATGGGCAGTAGAACTTAGTATCTAGGTAAATTACATTATAAATCAAGAAGAAAGCAACATGAGAGAGAGCAACATGAAGAGAAACAGAAATATTGATAACAAGAGTCACACCAGGGGGCTGCTGAGAGGGCTGCAGTGGGTGAAGGCAGATGCTGCCCAGACTGATAATCTGAGCTCCGCAGCTGGGGTGCACATGGTGGGAGGAGAGAGCTGACTCCCTTAAACTGCCTTCTGACTTCCACATGTGAACGCACCACACACGAGATAAGCCAACACAGTAAGAATCCATAAAACAAATTATATGAAAAATGTTCAACTTTAGTAGTTTCCAGGGAAATATAAAATAATATGGAAGAAAATCAATTCTGGCCCTCTATTTTGGAACAAACAAAACAAAACGCAAAACCACAACCTGTGTCTGATTTATTTATTTGGATGGCCAGCACAAAATATCATAATGTGCTATACTATAATCAGAAATAATTTGTTTCTAACTGTTGTGGAGGCTGGAAGGTCAAGGTCAAGTCAAGGCATTGACTAATTCCTCATCCAAAGGACACAATTCATGGTTTTGGCCACCTTGTGGTGGACTGGGGAATGACCTCAGTTTATTTAAGAGCCACTAACCCTACCAGGAGATTCCACGACCATGATATAATCACTACCACAAATACTCTAAGTCCCCATACAATCACCTTAGGGTTTGGATTTCAGCTTAACCATTTTGAAGATACAGGCACATCCAGACAGCTTTTGGGTGCGGTGTGAGAAAACTGTGTGGCATATAGCTACTTTGTACATGAATTGAAAGTCAACTTTGTTCCAAAGTTGGGTATTATATGTAAAGTGGTATGTGTGCATAGGCAGACGGATGACAGTCATCACTGATTTGGGGTAGATAAAAGAGAAACTCCCTATGGATCTTGTACACAGAGTCTTGACCACGTGTATGTGTTACATTGTTCTTGTTAATGACTGTAAAGGGGAGATAGCAGCTGAGTATCTAGTGAGGGCCTCTCTGCTGGATGAGACATCATTACTCAGAGTAGGCTATGCAGACACCAGGCAGAGAGAGCTCAGCTTTATAACAAACCCCAAACAGAACTTCATTTATCCACTAATCCATTAAACTGTGGAGGTATTAATCCATTTATCTCTTAATGGCCTCTTCTCTTGATACTTGAAATTTCATCATGAGCTTATATGGGGATGCTCACATGTTACAAGCCCTGTGACATAGTATGATAATTCATTTAATGTAAGAAAACCAATGCAATATAGTGGGGTGTGTGTGTGTGTGTGTGTGTGTGTGTGTGTGTGTGTGTGTAATGGAAACAGATCTTTTCCTTGTGAAACTGAAAAAGAGTGGGAAAGTACTTGGGAGCAGTGAAGTTCTCACTCTTTATACCATACTAAAGGTTTGTGGAAAGCAAAACCAAATACATACTAGATACACATATACCCTATATTTGTGACCACTTGAAATTAGGAAGTTCTTGTGTCTGTGTGTCAGGATTGGAGTATCCGTGTTCTTTTCCTTTTCTGGAACTCTGAAATTTACTACCCAACTGGCAAACTATCACTGACGGACCACAGATGGAAGACTCTTGTGAGTAGCACTGTAAAGAGACAGGACACAGAATTCCCGACCCCATTTCTTCATCCCGCTCCCATATCTAGTGTAAACTCAGGCCCTTCTTCTTTTCTTCAGAATGTAGAGCATGAGCAGAAAACATCAAAGCTGCCTTAAATTTTGGAAGAGACTTACGTGCCTGGAATTGAAATAGCCACTAGAAACAATTTTAAGCTGTGCGGGGATGGAGTTGAATTTATTATGATAACGTGCTTTCAAATAGGTAAAAGATGTCTGAAGACAGAGCAGGGAGCCATTTAGGATGCTGTCTTTGTGGGGAAAAGAAGTTCTAATATAGTAGGAAGAAAGGTAAAAGTACTTGTACCTAAGTCAATTCACAATGCACGGTCAGTGTTACAAACTAAAGACCAGCAAGAAGAGCTGGTGACTCTGGCATATGGCTTCACATTCGTTTGTATGATTATTGAATGGTGGCACGAGGCAGAGAGTGAAGTGCTGGGTATTGCTGGGTGCAAACCCAGCCTCTGCCCTTCCCGGTGGTTTCTGTCAGTCACATTACCCCCCTTGCTCTTTCTCTGTGCACTCGAGTGATGACAGGTCAAGTTTCCATTATTCAGAGTACTTCAAAGCCAAAGGACATTGTGGTTTACATTTTCTCAGATTTGGGAATATTTATAAAAACATTAGATATATTAAAACTGTTATAGCTCATACACAAATGGCCCAGTGCTAATCTTCTATGATGCTTTTTAAAAATGGTGCATGATATGAGATTTTATGCTGTGGGATTTTCCTCTGGAATCACACGGGTGGCTTTGTCTTAATGGAATTGTACGATAATTGCATTAACATGCGTTGAGAACCAGAACAGTGCCGAGGTATGGTAGCTGCATTCCGAATGTGGCTCACACTGGAATTGTTATTCCTCTTAGCATCTGTCTGCCTACTAGAGTCTGAGATCCCTGTGTAATGCCTGCTTCTCATCACTGTGTCCTTAGAGATGGTTCATGTCTAGTAATTAGTTGTGAAGAATAAACAGAAGAAAATGGTGTTGCAATTTTCTGACATACTTGTTTTCTACTGTGGATGTTTATCTATATATCTATACCTGACATTGGGTATCCAGTTCTGAAAATGTTCAGACTTTGTTATTCCTTGGGGATTGTACTTCTAGAAGTTTATCCTAAGAACTAAATTCATGAAGCACAGTTTATATGGAAGCTGCTCCTGCCACATCATAAGAATGCAGTAAGGTTCTGTGTGCTCTAAGTCAAAAGTGCAGTAAGTCCTGGTTTGATGAAAACTTATAGCAATGTATCTGCATGCTAATTTGACAAATATTGACGTTTTCCTTATTGAGCGCTTGTGGTTAGTTTTGTGGGAAACACATTAAGCTTTCATTTAAAAGACACAGTTTGGTTTTTCTATCCACCACTTTGTGATTGACAAGTCAGGCAAGTGACCTAAGTGATGGGGCTTCAGTTTCTACCAGTATAAGAAAAAACATGGAGCACCTGACTCACAGCTATGAAAATAAGTCAATGCACATAGGAGCTCTCTCAAGACCACAGACTCCGACAGGATGCTCAGAAACGTTCAGGATCATGTGTGTGACATGATTCCGGCATCACCTCATGCTTCGGTTAAGTAGCTGACTGGGGGACTCTACAGCATGAAGTGAAAGCATCCAGGGACAGATCCAGAAATTATCGCCGTGCTTGCAAAATTGTCAACATTTATCCTATTTTAAGAGCTTCCTTCCTCCCCCTTTCTCCTGACAGCCCGTGTCTGTATTCAATCACTACCTGTCAACACAGTTTCATTTTGTATGAATAAATATGACATAATTAGCTTGGAAACGATTCTCTTAATTACAGTTGTAGAGGTGCCTTATTTGCTCAGCCTTCCTGCCTGAAGAAGATGACACAGCCTGCCAAGATGGCTTAAAACACGAAGTCTAAATTTATACATGCCATCCTTTTGATGTGCTCACACTATTGTGGTTTTGCCCGATTTCTCCTGACAGGTCTCCAGAGTTCAAATACATTTAGCCATATTTATTCTCCAGGACAGGCTGGGGGTGCAGAGTGCTCCCTGTGACTGTCAAGCCTCTTCTATAATTAGAACTGATGCCTAAGGAATGGAAGGGATGGATACACACACACACACACACACACACACACACACACACATCCCAGCATCTACCACTACACTGTTCTATGAGTCATATGAGAAAATGTATTAAATGACACTCAAGACACGTGGCCATTTCCTGGCACTCTGTCATTAACAGCCATTGGGTCATTTGTTCATGCAGGCATCAGTGGCCATCATTTTCTGTGATCAACTTCCATGTCTGTCTTCCAGATTTTGAGTATACTGTAATAGCGACTTACACAATGCATGTAGCAGCACCTAGACAGCACTTACCTGGTGCCCACAACCATTGGATCCAGTCCTACTGCCTGTATTTTGGATAGTGATAGTCACGTTTTGGGCTTAAGCTGGTTTTTTAAAGTGTTAGTGTTTCTTCCACTCATCAAACGTTCTGAGACCTGCCCAGCTGACCACATGTCTGCACTGCCTCTCCAGCCTCCTCTCAGGGCACATTCCCTTCTACTTCAAGGCTCCCTGCAGTGCCAGTCCAAAAATAGAAGTCATGGTAGATGAAGGTTCCCATCAATTGCTCGGTTGACGCTATTTATTTTGAAGCTATTTCTTCCCTTTTAAAGAACCTCTTTGCATGTAGTACAGTTGGATGGCATTATATACATGAATGAAATTGCATGATGAACCCCATTATGATTAATATATCCTAATTATTTATAAATCTGATTGCTCACCCTGAACCTCTAGTTGCAAATCTCATTCAAGTCTCAGCAGCATTTTGCTCTTCTCTGAATCCCAGGGTGGAGACTTGTCTCTTCTTTCTGCTTTTCGGTCCTTCAGAGGCAGTTTGACAATTGTTTGTTGTGTCTTTGCTTTGCCAGTAATGGTTATCTCTGCTATTTTCAACAGGCTCACAATGGTTTCCTAAGTTGTATCTTACAATAGATTAAAAAAAAATCACCTTTTTTTCTAAAGCTTCCATCTGTATATAACTTGACATCTTTTCTAAGTTACCAACTATAATCTTATTAAAATGAAATGTTGCATCTTCTCCTGTAGTGATAATATTGTATCTTAATTTTCCAAAGATAGGACTAAGGTTGAGCAACTGTGTGGCTCCATAACCAAGTCAAACCAGCTTCCAGTACTTTGTTAATAATGTTTTATTAGAACTTCCCTAATTCTTTCCTACATAGTGTGTCTTTGTACACAATGGCAAAGGTTAATTTATCTCAGAGAGTATGGCACCCAAATTTAAATATTTGGTCTCTGGTCCTTTATGCAATTGTGGCTAGATATTATTATATCTTTTTTACATTCTCTCTGAATATTGTTATTTTGTGCTAACATTTTCTTCTGAATACTTTTTAGTTATTCTACCTTTAGATTTCCTACTATATCTTATTTCTATATTTTGATCTCTTTGTTAATACCATTTGAGAAATCCCAGGTTATTTGATCCATGTTTTCTTTCAAAAATGTTGATATATTTTTGTTATTATTGTGTATATATACATGTATTTATATATATATATGTATAATGTAATTGAAATTCTGTATTAGATAATTCCAGAATCTACAACAACTGGCTTTAATAGTCTTATCCTTGTGCAATCTCATCTTCTTTACATTAAAAAAAATTGCTGGGCATTGTTTTTGAGGTATTTCGTAGAACTAACTTAAGAATAAAGATAATGTCACCATACCCAGAGGGAGTATACATGAACATATATACACTGCCATTGAAAATAACCTAGCTAATCTGGACTTCACACTTAACTTCCCCACTGTGTTCCTTTACTCTTATGAGTAAACAGGAAGTCATCAGTTCTAACTTGTACCTCATAGTAAGTGGTGTTGATAGGCACATCACTCCCAACCCTTCATATGGCCTTGGACTAAGTTATATGATAAAAAATATATCCCAGTTCTTGTACCCAGTTAGCCTTTATCTTCACCTGCTCTGTTATTTCTGTGGGTAGTTGTGCGCTCTTTGCTGTCTTGGACTATTTTCCTCTTACGATGTTAGATACAGTTTCTATTGTCAGAAGGCATTTATTATCCTTTCCTTTTCACAAATTTATTTTCAAGTCTTTGAAGACTACATTTTTTAAGAGGTCCTGTCCTCCTTAGATAGACTTATCGCTATTCCCAAATGTTCACTGAAGCTATTATGTATTCTCTGGTTCTTTTGTTGTTTGTTTTCCATGTTTAAGTCTACAGAAATTCAGGCTTGGTCCTTCCCGTGTTCTCTCCCCAGGCTCTAAAAGGGGCACAGCTCTAGTGCTGACACGCGTGCTCCAGTGGAAGGAGAGAGTCCCACATCAGAGTCCGTGTAGTTGCGTTCATTTCACCAGCGGTTTTTTTACTTTGGGGTGTTCTCAGCCCACCCGTCTGATGATATACCTAGAAGACTTTTGAAATACAAAAGAACAGCCTGAAATTATATTTACGATGACTGGAACTTTAGACTATTAGTAGTTAAGTTGAAATTTAGTAAAAGAAAGATGGAAGTAGGACAGCCTGTCACTCATGCTTACGGGCTTCCTCTGCTTCCTCTTAGCATGGTCTGGGTTCTTAGGTTTGTTTCAGGAAGGAAACAAGACTCCCAAGATCTGTGTTGTTAGATCCATAAAACAGTGTGCCATAGCTTCTTTGAGACCCTCTGATAGTTCCCATCTATCGTGAAGTGCTTGTCTTAAACCACCACACTACTATTTAAGAATATATTCATTTTCTCTGAAAGTCTTTGATTTGGTTACATTTCAATGATTATAATAATGATTATAAGCAGGCATTTGAAGGCAGTTTCTCTTCTAAAAATATTTATTGAGATATTTTTCATATGGTAATATGGTTTACTAACATAATTAGTTATTTATTTTTCTACTGTTTAAACATGTATTTATTTCTAAGCTGAATCTACAAATATGTTTGTAAAGGATAAATCAATATTACAATAATAATCTCTATTATACAGCATACTTAGTATCTACTTAATTGAGTATAATTTTCTTTTTTCTATGTTAAACTTGTCATGTAAATTAGATTTTCATATAATTTTATGAGCCCACAAGGAAATGAAGACAGATTTTAGACCAGCATCCAAGTGCCATCTGTTCGCTTATCAGTCACATGCAGATTTTCTGTTTTACAAATTATTTAAAGCATGAAGTAATTGTGTATAAATATTTCAGAATACATCCACACATGCCGTAAACTTGGCGATGAGCTGGTGGTGTAGTCACAGTTTCCTCACTGGTTTAACTGACTGAGCAGACAACAGACAAATGTGAAAGGCAAGCTCTTAAACTCAAGGTGCTAAGAGTTTGTGCCACTTCTAATTAGATGTCCAGGGGAGATTCTGGATGGCTTCCTCTCCTCAGCCATTCCACCAACATTGCCGGTGAACTGTACCAGTATTTCACAGCATTATGCCACCCACTGCCTCCATTAGTCTTCACTTCTACAAATCCCATACCTTTATATTGTCACTGTAAAGACCGGGAAGGAGGAAGAGGGAGGGGGCAAGACAGAGAGACTAAAGGGAGGTGAGGAGGGAGGAAGGGAGGGACAGAGGAAGACAGAAAGAGTCTCCAGGCAGACACTGTGCAATTTTTCTGAAGATATCAGCTTCCCCACCTCCAGGTATTCACTGATGGGGTCAGTGTGCAGCTTTCACACACCAACCTAGAAGCTCAGAAGAGTCATTGGAGGAATCTTGGTTTTTCTTTTCTTAACATATCAGAATTATAGAAATCAAAAACTTCAACTCTTTCTTTTTATTATCTTTTAAATTTATGTCTGAATATTCCTTTATTTTCAACTCCTAAAACCAAATCCACTAAAAGTTTCAATGCTTTTCATGAAAACTTTGTTACGTACAATTGCAGTGAACCCCCTCTCCCCCTCCCCAACAAACAATTTTATTTTGCTGGACTCAAGCCCCAGGAAGGGTGGGAAGAGCCAATTTAAGATGTTCCCTTGGGTGTGGAGGGGAGACAGCACATCTCACAATGAACCCCAAGTACCAGGAAGAAAGAGGAAAGAGCCATGCTGGTGGCCCTAAAGACACAGTTGTGGCCAGGCCTATCACTGGGGGCAAGAGAAGGGGATCCTGCTGCTGTGTGAGGAGCTGCTGAGACCCTTGGAGGAAGGAAGCAGAGGTGCGTAACTGGAAGGGCAAAGGCGGGAGGATGAGAGGAGAGTGGAGGATATGGACCCGCACACCTGCTGAGCTCCAGCAGCACCTCCATGCGCTGTGATCCAGGCCTCCTTTACTATTTTCATTTCTCACCAAGGACAAATAAGAGTCAGCATAGAGGCCTAAAGGACAGAAACACAGAAGTCTGAAAATTAGAAACTAAACAATATGAGAAATAGAAAAATACAGAAAAAAATGATAAACCTAAAAGCAAATTCCTTGGACAGAGCCATAAAATAATGGCTTTCAATATGTCAAAATAAAACATTAGAAGCATTAGCTTATGGAATTATGAAATCTACACAGGACACCATCGTTGTAGAGCTAAATTTATTATGGGAGATATTGTATAACTAGGTAATCATAAGTGATTAAAGTCTCAATTAGGTGGGCTATTTTCTGGCTTTACTGAAAATGACTCAAAAGAAATAATGCAGAATTTGAATGGTGTGAAACACATGTAAAAAGTGAACTATTGCTAAATAATTCAGTTACAAAATGACTTTTGCAAGTTTCTGAGAAACAAGTAATATATACAATAATTAAAATTAGCACATAAAAGCAAGACAATTCTCAATAAATTTAATAAAATTAGGGTAACTCTAAACCTCAACCTCATTAAAAACAGCTCTGGAAAGAAAAGTACAGGAAAATTCCACTTATTGATTTAAGAGGGTAACCTTGTTAAATCGCATCTGGTAATGTAATACTCCATAAATATTTAGGGCTCTTCTGGCAACCCTTTCAAACTATAAAGACTCAATGTCATAACAGCAGCAAAATACATCTTTTGTAAAGTATTTTTTCTAGTGTAATTCTCTAAGTTCAAGCTGGTAGAAGTGCACAGAGTTCTAAGACAGTGTGAGTTTGACAAGGTCTCATCATTTAGATGATGATTTTAGATCTAATTTTAGATCATTAACTCATTAGTGATTGAAATGGGGACATGGTCCCTTGAAAGGGCAGGTATTAGTAGAAATGGTAGGAAGGAACTGAATACCTATACACTCAGATAAACTTGGCAGGACACTCTTGGTTCCTTGATATGGCAAATGAGAAAGCAACCAGGTACCGGATGCTATTATTTGGCTCTAATCTCTCCCATAAGTCTGTGTGCTAAAGGCTAGTACCCAGAGTGGGGCTACTGGAAGGTGGTAGGGAGACAGTGGGTGGACATTAGGTTATTGGTGGTGGGCCTGCTAAGAAGATTGAAAATGTCAACACCTTCACTCCCTCTGCTTCATGGCTGCCTTAGGATGAGCAACTTGTTCTAGCATATGCTGCCTACCATGATGCTCGGCCTCACTGAAGACAAAGCAAAGGGGCAAACACTGCACTGAGTGGACCTCTGATGCCATGAGCATTTCTTTTCTAAGTTGATGGTGTTGTTCAATTTTAAATACTGACTTACTTCCTTTAGAAAATGATATATTTATAAAATTATAAAAAATGAATACATTTTATATAGAATATGAAAATTTAAAAACACAATAAAGAAATGACATCTAAGAATCTTACTGACATCTTAAGCTTCAACATCCTAAAATACAAAGACCTCTGCAGGAGGAGGTACTGAGGGAGTGGCCTCCAAGGGATCAGGCCTGAGCCAGCAGCCTCTGTGGGACCAGATCCGACCTAGAGACCTACTCAAGAGCAGGCCTGAGTAAGCGACCACCATGGGACCAGGCCTATGTGAGCAACCTCCGCTGGAGCAGACCTAAACCCACAGCCTCTACTAGAGCAGGCCTGAGCCAGCAACCTGTTCCTGGGCAGGCCCAAGTCAGGGACATCCATAGAAGCTGGCATGAGCCAGTGGCCTCCACTGGAGTAGGCCAGAGCAAGCAACCTTTAAAGCACCAGGCCCAAGCAAGCAACCTCTGTCATAACAGACCCAAGCCAGTGACCTCCACTGGAGCAGGTCCAAGCCAGCAACCTCTGCTGGAGCAGGCCAGAGCCAGTGACCTCCACAGAAGCAGGTACAAGGGAGTGGCCTCCGAGGAAGCAAGCCTGAGCCAGCAACCTCTATGGGACCAGGATCAAGTCAGCAACTTCCACAGAAACAAGCCTGTTCCAACAAACTCCATGAAACCAGGACCAAACCAGCAACGTCTGTGGGACTAGGCCTGAGCCAGGGACAACTGTGGGAGCAGGCCCAAGCCAGTGACCTCTGCTGGAGCAGGCTGGAGTGAATAAATGCCATGGAACCATGCCTGAGTGAGCAACCTCTGCTGAAGCAGCATCAAGCCAGTGACCTCCATTGGAGAAGGCCCGGCCAATGACCTCTACCAGTAGCCCAAGCAAGTAATCTCCATAGGAGCAGGCACAAACCACTTCCGGGATTGTAGAGCAACCTTCGGGAGTGTCAAGAGACCTCCAGGAATACCAAGTGATCTCCAGGGTGACTGGAAACATGGCCCAGACTCTACCATAAGGAGCAAGCATCTAAGCCTTGGATCCATGGGCACCTGGAAGAGTGATTACCAGACACATGGGCCCAACAACACCAATCAGAGGAAAAGATGGGTAGACAAGGTAAGAACACACTTAACACCACAAAGAGCAAAATGACATCAGCAAAATCTAGTGACTCTTAAACAGCAAGACATGAACACCCCAATACAGATGAAGCATAAGGAATTAACCTAAAAAATAACTTGAGGAGAATGCTTGAAGCTGTTAAAGAGGAAATGAAAAATTCTCTCCAATGGAAGAAAAAACAAACAAAAATTAAAATAAACCAACAAATCCCCCAAAGAAAACCAAGAAAGAGCAACTGAACAGGTGAAAGAAATGATTTAAGACTTAAACCCGAAATAGCTACAAATCCAGTTGTACTCAAAGTACTAGAAGGAAAATTGGGATGAGCTAAAAAAAAAAAATCAGTAGCCTTCCTTTATACAGATGACAAATGGAATGAGAAATAAAAGAAACATCATCCTTCACAATAAACATAAATAACATAAAATATCTTGGAGTAACTCTAAGCAAACAAGTGAAAGACCTATATGACAAAAATATTAAATCTTAGCCGGGTGGTGGTGGTGCACGCCTTTAATCCCAGCACTCGGGAGGCAGAGGTAGGCGGATCTCTGTGAGTTCGAGGCCATCCTGGTCTACAAGAGCTAGTTCCATGACAGGCTCCAAAGCCACAGAGAAATCCTGTCTCAAAAAAATCAAAAAAAAAATTAAATCTTTGAAGAAAGAAACTGAAGACGACATCAGAAAATGGAAAGATTTCCCAAGCTCTTGGGTAGGTTGAATTAACATACTATAAATGGCAATCTTACCTAAAGCAATCTACAGATTCAATGCAATGTTCATCAAACCCCAGCAAAATTCTTCACAGACCTCAAAAGAACAGTACTCAACTTCATATGGAAAGGCAAAAACCCAGGATAGTCAAAACAATTCTGTACAATAAAAGAACTTCTGGAGGTCACAATCCCTAACTTCAGGCTCTACTACAGAGCTACAGTACTGAAAATAGCCTGATACTAGCATAAAAACAGACAGGAGGATCAATGGAACTGAATCAAAGACCTGGATATCAATCCATACATCTCTGAACACCTGATTTTTGACATAAATCAAAAAATACAAAATGGAAAAAAAGAAAGCATCTTCAACAAATGGTACTGGCATAAATGGATATCAACATGTAGAAGAATGAAAATAGACCCATATCTATCACCATGCACAAAACTCAAGGCCAAATGGATCAAAGACCTCAACATAAAACCAACCATATTGAACCTCATAGAAGAGAATATATGAAGTACACTTGAACACATTGGCACAGGAGCCCACTTCCTAAATATAACCTCAGTAGCACAGAGACTGAGGGAAACAATTAATAAATGGGACCTCCTGACACTGAAAAGCTTCTGTAAAGCAAAGGACATGTTCAACAATACAAAACAGCAGGATACAGAATGGGAAAAGATCTTCACCAACTCCATATTGGACAGAGGACTGATCTCCAAAATATACAAAGAACTCAAGAAATTGGTAATCAAAAGAACAAATAATCCAATAAAAAATGGTGTACAGACCTAAACAGAGAACTCTCAACAGATGAATCTTTTCAGACACTTAAGGAAATGCTCAACATCCTTAGTCATTAGAAAAATGTAAATCAAAACAACTATGAGATTCCATCTTACATTTGTAAGAATGGCCAAATTCAAATATACTGATGACAGCTTATATTGGAGAGGATACGGGGTAAAGAGAATACCCTCCCATTGATGGTGGAGTACAGACCGGCACAGAAACTTTGAAAATCAGTATGACAATTTCTCAGAAAATTAGGAAACAACCTTCCTAAAAACCCAGCAATACCACTTTGGGGTATGTGCCCAAAGGATGCTCAACCATGTCACAAGGACATATGCTCAACTATTTTCTGTCATAGCCAGAACCTAAAAACAACCTAAATGTCCCTTGACCAAGGGATAAAGAAGATGTACATTTACACAATGGAGTACTACATAGCGGGGAAAAAAATCTTAAAATTCACTGGCAAATCCATGGATCTAGAAAACAGCATATTGAATCAGGTAACCCAGAGCCAGAAAGACAAATATCATATGTACTTATTCATAAGTAACTTTTAGACATAAAGCAACAAAAAACTAGCATATAATTCACAATCCCAGACAATCTAGACAACAAATAGGATCCTAAAAGGGACATCCATGGATCTAATCTACATGGGAAATAGAAAAAAGCCAAGATTTTTCTAAGTAAATTGGGAGCATGGGGATCATGGGAGAGTGTAGAAGGTGAGGGGGGAGGAAAAGAGGGGAGTGAAGAAAAATATATAGCTCAATAAGAACAATAAAAGAAAAGAAAAAAGAAATAAGGAATGTGAAACATCTGGGAAAAAACAAATGAAAATCTTTATGAAATAAGAATTTAATAGTAGTCACATAATTTTCATGACCTCCAACAGCTTATTACAGATTAAAGAGAATATACAAGAAACTGAATTCACATTGTGAATGTCATGCTAATAAGGAGAGTTTTATGTAGCATGAATAATAAAAACCCAAAGTTGGATATTATTTATGGCTGAACCTGAAAACAATAAAGCATTAAGCCACTAGAGAGGTCTTACCTCTATTAAGGCTGGGCAACTACAAACTAAGCAGCTAAACAGACTAAGCAGATTAAACCTCTCTCTCCTCTCATGTTATATTCCCTCTGGTGCTGGGATTAAGGGCGAATGACTCCTTAGTACTGTGTTTAAAGATGTAGGCCACCACCACCTGGATTTCTTTCTGCATTGATCTTGTGTAGTCCAGGATGGGCTTGACCTCATAGAAATCCATCTGCCTTTGTCTCCCAAATCCTGGGGTTAAAGGTGTGTGCCACTACTGCCTGACCTCTAGTGGTTTAGCTTTGCCCTTCTGATCTTTAGGCAAGTTTTATCTATTAAGACATAAAATATTACTATACTTTTATCTAAAATAAAATGGCTATAACTAATATAAGAAAAGCTTTATACAGGAAATACAATAAGTATATACAATATATCCAGGCAATAAGTACAACAACAATGTCTAGTCCATTTGTATTTGGCAAATTCAGAGAAAATACTCCATTATCTATTCTATCTTGGTGAGTTCAAAGTCATGTACCTAATTTATTTTCTATCATAACTTCCTTTCTGTATCTGGTAAACAAGGAAAACTATACTATCTTGTCTTCAACTTGTTCAGAGATCCATAAAAGGAAATAATATTAACTGAGTAAGCAGGAAGTACAAGCAAGTGAATTCCAAATATTGTGAGTAATGACAGAAACAGTTAGCTGCCCAGGCAGTCACCCAAAGTTCCTCTGTAGTGTTGGGGCATTCATCTTCAGACTACAGGCCTAGCATATCCAACAGACTTTTCTGTGAAGCAGGATATTCACAAGGGCTGTCCTTCATTGTCTTGACAATGCTTGGCAGTCACTTTCTTCTGTGTCCTGCTTGTCCCATTAGGACAGCATACTGTCAGCATTCAAGGCAAGGGCATTTTTTTGCTCAGCAGCTTACTTTTTCCACAAAGAAAATAAACTCCATGTGAAGTTTCTTCGGTGCCCATTATCTTCTCTGAAGTAGATTGGTGGTACTTCCAGGAGCAGACATGTCTCACTGCCATAAAAAAGACAAACCTAGGTTATTAAATCATCTTAAATGCCATATTCTGTAGATCTCTGAAATGTTTGAAGATGACATGAATATCTAAAATATATCTTTCTTTGACTTTTAAAGCATAAATAATATAACTATAAGTTCAACTATATGAGGTGATTAACTACTAACCTATATTTTCTTATTACCTTAAACAGTTGGTAATAATAATTTTCAAGGACTAGAAATTTGCATTACATTGTTAAATGAGTTATATAGGTATAATACTTTGAACAAGAGTAGAAATGTATGAAATATTCTAACAAAATTAATCTCAACATACAATATTTATATACAATATACAAAAGTCCAATCTAAAATAAAACATTTAAAACTAGTAGTTGCTTTTAAAAAGTAGATTCAATAATCCCTTTTTTATCATATCTATATAATCCCCTTTTCTTCTCAGAGTAGATTTAATAATCTACCCTTTTATCCTACCATATCTATATCCCCTTTTTCTTTTCAAAACAAGAACCTTGAACTTAATTTACTTTGTTTAGCTTTTTTCCTGACTATGGCTAATAATAACTTGTAACTAACTCCCTAAATAATGACAAATATCCATAATCCATTGACTGCAACCAAATACCACCCACCCCACCACTTGAGAATGTTGGTGTCAAATTTACTTCCTGCTGTCTGGAGGCAACAGCATCTTTAGGAGATCCTGAAAAATATTTGGGTTAATTTTCAAGTCCTGGGAGACGCAGCTCTATCATTTTTTGTCCAGTCTATGCATAATGGGAAAGTGCAGAGCTTGGCTCAAGTCCTGGGTAGACTAGTCTGTTAGGCTGGATCATCTCAGCTAGCCACCTCAAAATTATTCTGAGCAGTCTGTAGTTCAAAGCTGATCCATAGATGGTGTTTTTCAGATTAGTAGTGTTATCATAGTCCTGGAGGAGTGGGGCCCCATCCTTCTTATGGAGACTTCAAAGGTCAGTTGTTAGGCATGCTCATGGTTCACTGCAGAAATGCCACATTTGGGTGTAACATTTTACAGATGGTAAGGGTGAAGACTTTCAGAAATGATACATCTTTAAAAGAGAGAACTCTGGCTTTGACAACAATGATAGCCAAATGAGAATATGTTTAAAAGATCTGAGTCTTCAGGTAGTGCAGGATCCTACAGGCTCTCTTTCTCACCCCCAGCAGCCTCTCCTGGGTTCAGCTCCTAGCCAACCTTCCCATGGCGCACCTGTCATAGTGGGCAAGGTGCATCTCCTAACGCTAGCTTCCTTTTGCCTCCCTCGGAAGCAACTGGCATACCACCTGGCAGACAGGTCAGCCCTTCATAAATCCAGATGAAAGTCCACTTGTGTGTAATCCTCCCATGACTCAAAAGCCAGTTCAAACCTAAGTTCGAACTGGTCCTCCACAGCCACCTCTGCCACCTCTACCACCTCAGCAATCACCTGGGGGAGGAGTGGTGATGATACAGCTCATCCTACCAAACAATCCACAACTTCGGGCACACTCACCCCCACAGTGGAAAAAAAAAACAAATATTGCCATGTGTAGTAGGGGGCTGCTAGTTCACTTCCTGCCCAGCAGCTCAGACCCGAAATAACCACACAGATACTGTATTAATTAAATCACTGCTTGGCCCATTAACTCTTGCTTCTTATTGGCTATCTCTTACATCTTAATTTAACCCATTTCTATTAGTCTGTGTATCGCCATGTGACTGTGGCTTACCGGGTAAAGTTCTGTCCAGCATCTGCCTCTGGTGTTGGCTCCATAGCTTCTGTCTGACTCCACCTCCTTTCTCCCAGCATTCAGCTTAGTTTTCCCCACCTAACTAAGTTCTACCTATAGGCCAAGCCAGTTTCTCTCTTTATTAACCAATAAAAGCAACACATAGAGAGAAGAACCTCCCACACCAACTGTGACCACCAGAGAGGGCAGCAGTGTGTGGAATTTAGTAACAACATAGATAATATTGCTCAGCTAGTCCCCAATGTGGTAGAAGCATCGTTTCACCAATTCAGCGACCAGCACCCACCCAACTTCCCACTCTAAAGACCATCTTGGGACCATCGCTTTCTATCATGTTGCCATTTGCTAAACCCTTTGTTCCTGGACAGGGAGATGCCAGTTTTCCACTTCTTAGCCGACCCCTGCAGTCCAACCCTCCTATTCTTCTGCATGAACACATCTCACACCAACAGTGTCAGTCTGGCAGCAGGCATGGAAAGTGAGGACATAAGACAAGCTAAGAAAGCTGCATCCACTGACCTTGGAGCCAAAAAAAGCAGTCGTTGGCCAGGTGGAATGCCACTGTAGTAGGCTATCAAGGATGGAACATATTAAATAACACACTAAGTAATAACCAAATTGGAATATAGTTATACCTGAATACTCAAGGTGTTTACTAAATGTGACTCAAAGTTATAGGGATGTTTTCCATCAATTGGAATAGGAACATGGCTTACCAGAGGCCCCTCATATCCCTTATTGTTTAGACTTTCTGGCTTGTTTTATTTATGCTCCTCTGAAAGTTCTACTTTGGTGTTTCTTTTCTTGTAATGACGCACACAAGACTCAAAGTGGAAGATGGAACTCTACTAAATTATCATATACCCAGAGCATAGCTTTGAAACAAGTAAAGCCACAGTTGAAAGGACTAATCTGAGAGAATGATTTCATGACTTTATTTCAAAGTTCTATCTGCAGTAATGTGCCAGATAAAAGACTCATTCAGAACATGTGAGAATTAAAACAATGCAGCTAAGTGCAAAAGAGAAACTGAATCTCACAAACACATCAGAGGGCCACATAACTTCTACGTGTTCTCAGCAATAATAAAAACTGGAATCTTATTCAATTATATAGGAATTAAGGCCAGGATGGGGGATAAAAGAGATTCTCAAACTTTGTAATGCCAGGTCCCTTGAGTTGTGTGGCAGCTTGATGCATATGTTGCTGTTTTTGTCCTGGTCAATGTAACCCCTATGTTTGTGTTAGCAAAGGCACTTGTTCATGCCACAGTGTGTCTCTTAGCTCCGCACAAGCCAAAGAAGTCAGTTACATATTTTACAAATGCTTTATTGACCCATTTGTGAAATACACATGTCACTCAAATACTAATATCTACTTATGAATGCAGGCTTTCATGATCAAATAAGTTTAGGAAGTGCTCTATACTCCAAGCCTGCTTCTCTGAGTGTCAGTATTTATTAACATGACTAAAGCTCTGAAAAGGCAGGCTTTCTGTAAAAAAAAAATCCTTGTTTAATTTGTTTAATGAAGTCTGTATCCAGTTTATTCAACAGATAACATTTTAAGTTTGAAAAATTTAAGTTTCTTTTACATATTTAAATTGAAAAAGAATATATTTTTTATTCTTCATTCCTTTGAATGAGACATATTATGTATATTTTCTAAGAATTGAGTATGTGAATGTTTTCACCGCTAAATTGGGAGAAGGAAGCCCTAATTGGGGATTGGGGAGGGAGGTCAAAACAGGAGAGTGGGGAAGGAGGGACAAATAACATTAAGAATGTTTTATAATGCTTCAAGGAATTATATTATTCTATATTTACCTAAAAGTATATATAGTAGGTACATACACACATGTGCATACACAGAAAGTTGTGTGTGTGTGTATATATATATATATATATATATATATGTTTGTGTATGTATGTGTATTATGTAAAATAATAAACAAAGCTATTAAATTGAGAAGGGGTATGGGAAATAGGGGGTGTTGCAGGGAGAAAAAGGAAATAAATAATATAATTTTTAAATTTTAATAAGTAATAATAATAAATAAAAATATATTGAAAAAATCTCACTATGTAGCCCTGGCTGTACTGGAACTCACTCTGTAAGCCAGGCTTGAACTCAGAGATCTACCTGTCTCTGCCTCCTGACTGCAGAGATTTAAGACATCTGCTATCACACCAGGCTATATATGTGCCTTAATTCATGAATTATTGTAGTAAAAATCTAAAACGTATTAGTGGTATACACATAAACAGGTTTGTGGTTTTTTAGCAGGATGTTCAGAATGGCAGTTCATTATTTGAGTCTAAGATTTCAAAAATGGTTTTAAACACACACTGAACACCAAGTACTAGAGTCAGGGGTGGGGCTGCGTTGATCTTGTGGATTCTGCCCTGTGATGAGTACTGATTACTATTACTGTGGAAGGTAGTGCTGCTGGACACAGGGAAAGCAGGAAAGTACTCAGTTCCAATCCTCTCACAAGGTTCCAGCTTGATTTGGGATCTGTGAGCCTCTGTATAATTTATCATCAGGCTAGAACAAGCCAAGAGGAAGCACTACCATGGCCTACTCTGTGCTGGTATCCAGGGTACAGCAGACTCTCCATTCCAGTTCTATTCTAGAAACACTGGTAGATAAAAGGGAGAAAGGTTCTTACGCACACTCGCCGAAGAGTGAGTTCTGCTAACAGTGCTACTAGGCCCTTCCATCCTTGATACTCTGTGTCTTAGCCTGTTTGTGTGTCTATAACAAAACATTATAGAGATGGAGAGATGGTTCAGTCATTAAGAGCACTTGCTGCTCTCCCAGAAGACCCAAGTTCAAGTCCTAGAACCCACATGGTTTCAGGATATCTGATTCTCTTCTGGCTTCCACTAGCACCATACACATGTACGTTGCATAAATAAACATAAAAACAAATAATGTAAGATGCTACAGACTGAATGATTTAGAAACATCAGAGCATATTTTCTTACAGTTCTGTAGGCATAAAAGTCCAAGAACAAGTTGCTATAAAGTTCCGTGTACCTTGTAGATACCTGTACCAGAGTGGTACTTTCTCATGGTAGGAGTGGTAGGAGCAGAGGCACAACAGCTCTGTTAATCCCTTTTGTAAGATATGCCCAGGCCTGAGGGCATTCATAATCCAACCCTGTTCTGACATGGTCCTGCTTCAATAGTGTCACACTGTCATTAAGTGTCTGCACATGACTCTGAGTAAGACTAGCATGCAGGCCATATCACTGTGCATCAGTCAAGATCGGCATATCTGTGAGTACAGTCCAGGCGTTATGAACATCCTCCACAACCATTAAGCCTCCATCCTGAAGTTAGACCAGCACAAGAAAAGTTCAGATTGTGAAGGTTTGTTTATCAACTATCCCTGAGGAAGGAAAGCATTACTGCTATAGGATAGAATCATATTTGAATTAGCCATCATCAGTTATCTAGGCCAAGTCAAAAATAACAGCATAATTAATCAGTACTTATTACCCATATGACTCAATTAATACTTATAGTTTCTGAATGTACTTTCCATAGTTATGAAGGTGTTTTGCCTATTGCAGAGCAAATAAATGATTAAGAAGATTATCTATTATATATTAAATAATTAGGATTATGGTTATTCTTTCCACTTTCCTCCCTATAAATGCAGCTAAATACATAGGTATTCATTTTCCACTAAGTGACTATAGTACCACAGTCCAATTACAGACAGCAATATTGTTAATTCATTTATATCTTTCCATCAGGTGACTTTGAGTGATAATTTCCCCCAGAATTCTAAAGGTCTGCTTTGTTAAAAACTGAGAGACAACTCTGCTTCCCTTTGACTAGTGCTCAAATGAGTCAGCCTTCTTTACTGACTTACTTTATATTTCTCTTTTACTATCTTTAATGTACTCTTCGTTTTTTAAATTTATTTTTAAATTTTTTCAGACAATATGTTTTGGTCATATCATTTCCCCTCCCACAACTCTTTCCACATCCCCGCTCCCTACCATCTCAGTTCCTATTTTCTCTTTCTTAAAAATAACTGGAGCTGGGCTCCTCACAGTCCACTGGGGTGTTGTCATGTCCTGCTTGCTCTTCAGAATTGTTCTCCGTTTACCACCTCACTAGACCCAATATTTGGTTAAGTTTTAGTACCACACACAGTTTCCCTCCCGTTGACTTAAGGTGAGTCTTAAGTTCAATTAGATAGCTGTTGTTTACCACAAACATATGAATTTCACGATTGAAATGTTTTGGATATCTTGCCATGCTGGTCATTGTTGTAGTTAGTAGATGTCACTGCTTGGAAGGACTGTTTAATTGCCCCCCATCTCTTGAAAGCTTGCACCCTGGTTACTGGTACTATGGAAGCATGAAGCAAGATCCATCTTGATATAGGAATGCAGTGTTCTAAGTGTTTGGTGTCTTCAGCACTAACCCCCACCCTCCACCATCTGAGAGGCAACTAAGGGCTACAATAAGAGTTTTTATTGCTTTGATTACTATGATTACTACAACCAACAATTTGATGCTGAGATTTTTGTTAATCAATGCTTCTTGTGGGGAACAATGGCAGCCCAAGTGGCATAAGACAGAGACTATCAGATCCTGGTTAGCCCTGCCCTAGTGAACATGCCTGCAGCACAGCTTCTAAATCTATGGCTCAGGGAATATTTTTGAAGGGGGGCAGAAAGATTGCAAAAGCAAGAGTACCAGGAAGTCTGCTGTGAAACCATTTGTCTTTTTTTGGTTTTTTTTTATATTTAAAAATTTCCATCTCCTCCCCTCTTTCTCCCCCTTC
This sequence comes from Arvicola amphibius, assembly GCF_903992535.2. Taxonomy (NCBI): domain Eukaryota; kingdom Metazoa; phylum Chordata; class Mammalia; order Rodentia; family Cricetidae; genus Arvicola; species Arvicola amphibius. The sequence goes on from NC_052047.1 coordinate 74,847,366, forward strand.
CCTCTCGTCCCCTCCACCCATACCCCCCTCCCTCCCTCTTCAGGCCAAGGAGCCATCGGGGTTCCCTACTCTATGTTAAGACCAAGGTCCTCCCAACTCCCCCCAGGTCCAGGAAGGTGATCAACCAAGCTGAGAAGGCTCCCACAGAGCCTGTCCATGCAGAAGAGTCAAAGCTCAGCGCCTTTGTCCTTGGCTTCTCAGTCAGCCTCCACCATCGGCCACATTCAGAGAGTCTGGTTTGGTCTCATGTTCCATCAGTCCCAATCCAACTGGAGTTGGTGATCTCCCATTAGTTCTGTCCCACCATCTCCATGGGTGAACGCACCCCTCACGGTCCTGAATTTCTTTCTCATGTTCTCTCTCCTTCTGCTCCTCATCAGGACCTTGGGAGCTCAGTCCGGTGCTCCAATGTGGGGCTCAGTCATTTTCTTCATCTATCGCCAGGTGGAGGTTCTTCTTATTATCTTCTCAAGGATCCCGAATTATAGGCTCGATGTCCTTTAATTATGGCTAGAAACCGATTATGAGTGAGTACATCCCATGTTCATCTTTTTGGGTCTGGGTTACCTCACTCAGAATAGTGTTTTCTATTTCCATCCATTTGCATGCAAAATTCAAGATGTTACTGTTTTTTTACCGCTTAGTAGTACTCTAATATGTATATATTCCACACTTTCTTCATCCATTCTTCCACTGAAGGGCATCTAGGTTGTTTCCAGGTTCTGGCTATTACAAATAATGCTGCTATAAACATAGTTGAACAAATGCTTTTGTAATATGATTGGGCATCTCTTGGGTAAATTCCCAAGAGTGGGATTGCTGGGTCCTGGGGTAGGTTGATCCCGAATTTCCTGAGAAACCGCCACACTGCTTTCCAAAGCGGTTGCACAAGTGTGCATTCCCACCAGCAATGGATGAGTGTACCCCTTACTCCACAACCTCTCCAGCAAAGGCTATCATTGGTGTTTTGGATTTTAGCCAATCTGACAGGTATAAGATGGTATCTCAATGTTGTTTTGATTTGCATTTCCCTGATTGCTAAGGAGGTTGAGCATGACCTTAAGTGTCTTTTGGCCATTCGAACTTCTTCTGTTGAGAATTCTCTGTTCAGTTCAGTGCCCCATTTTTTAATTGGGTTAATTAGCATTTTAAAGTCTAGTCTCTTGAGTTCCTTATATATTTTGGAGATCAGACCTTTGTCTGTTGCGGGGATGGTGAAGATCTTTTCCCAGTCAGTAGGCTGCCTTTTTGTCTTAGTGACAGTGTCCTTTGCTTTACAGAAGCTGCTCAGCTTCAGGAGGTCCCATTTATTCAATGTTGCCCTTAATGTCTGTGCTTGGGATCTGCCTAGACCCTCTGCATGTGTATTGCAGTTGTGTAGCTTGGTCTGCTTGAAAGGCTCCTATCAGTGAGAATAAGATTGTGTCTCATACTGAGCTGGCTTTTGGAATCCTGTTGACCATGCTGGATTACTTTATGCTGGGGCTATACATAGGAAGTGGTCTCCTGTGCCCAAATGTTGTAGAGTATTTCCCACTTTCTCCTCTAACAGGTTCAGTTTGTTCAGACTGATATTGAGTTCGTTAATCCATTTAAACTTGAGTTTTGTGCATGGTGATAGATATGGATCTACTTTCATTCTTCTACGGGTTGACATCCAGTTATGCCAGCACCATTTGTTGAAGATGCTTTCTTTCTTCCATTGTGTACTTTTAGCTCCTTTATCATAAATCAGGTGTTCCATAGGTTTGTGGGTTAAGATCCGGGTCTTCTATTTGATTCCATTGGTCGACTTCTCTGTTTTTATGCCAGTACCAAGCTGTTTTCAATACTGTAGCTCTGTAATAGAGTTTGAAGTCAGGGATGGTAATGCCTCCAGAAGGTCCTTTATTGTATAAGATTGTTTTGGCTATCCTGGGTTTCTTGTTCTTCCATATAAAGTTGATTATTGTCCTCTCAAGATCTGTGAAGAATTTTGATGGTACCTTTAAGGGGATTGCATTAAATCTATAGATTGCCTTTGGTAGAATTGCCATTTTTACTATGTTGATCCTCCCAATCCAAGAGCAAGAGAGATCTTTCCATTTTCTGGTATCCTCTTCAATTTCTTTCTTCAAAGACTTAAAGTTCTTGTCAAATAGATCTTTCACTTCCTTGGTTAGAGTTACCCCCAAGATATTTTATGCTATTTGTGGCTATCGTGAAAGGTGACGCTTCTCTGATTTCTTTCTCTGCTTCCTTATTCTTTGTATATAGGAGGGCAACTGATTTTTTAGAGTTGATCTTGTATCCTGCCACGATACTAAAGGAGTTTATCAGCTGTAGGAGTTCTTTGGTGGAGTTTTTCGGGTCGCTTATGTACACTATCATATCATCTGCAAATAACGAAAGTTTAACTTCTTCCTTTCCAATTCGAGTCCCCTTGATCCCCTTTGTTGTCTTATTGCTATTGCTAGAACTTCAAGCACTATATTGAAGAGATAAGGAGAGAGTGGACAGTCTTGTCATGTTCCTGAATTTAGTGGGATGGCCTTGAGTTTCTCTCCATTTAATTTGATGTTAGCTGTCGGCTTGCTGTAAATAGCCTTTATTATATTTAGGAATGACCCTTGTATCCCTAATCTTTCTAAGACCTTTATCATAAAGGGATGTTGAATTTTATCAAATGCTTTTTCAGCATCTAATGAGATGATCATATGGTTTTTATCCTTCAGTTTATTTATATGATGGATTACATTGATAGATTTTCGTATGTTGAACCAGCCCTGCATCTCTGGGATGAAGCCTACTTGATCATAGTGGATAATTTTTCTAATGTGTTCTTGGATTCTGTTTGCCAGTATTTTATTGAGAATTTTTACATCGATGTTCATGAGTGAGATTGGCCTGTAATTCTCTTTCTTGGTTGAGTCTTTGTGTGGTTTAGGTATCAGGGTAATTGTAGCTTCATAAAAGGAATTTGGCAATGACTGTTCTGTTTCTATATTATGAAATACATTAAGGAGTATAGGTATTAGGTCTTCTTGGAAGTTCTGGTAGAATTCTGCATTGAAACCATCTGGTCCTGGGCTTTTTTTGATAGGGAGGTTTCTGATAACAGTTTCTAATTCTTCGCGACTAACAGGACTATTTAGATTGTTCACCTGGTCCTGGTTTAACTTTGGTATATGGTACTTACCTAAAAAAGTGTCCATTTCTTTTACATTTTCCAATTTTGTGGCATACAGGCTTTTGTAGTAAGATCTAATGATTCTCTGAATTTCCTCTGTGTCTGTGGTAATGCCCCCTTTTAATTTCTAATCTTATTAATTTGTTTGTTCTCTCTCTGCTGTTTGATTAGTTTGGCTAGGGGTTTGTCAATCTTGTTGATTTTCTAAATGTATTCAAATCTGTAAAATCCCTTCTGGACTTTGCTATCTCACAGGTTTTAAGTGTTTTCATTGTTTCTTAAGTTAAAGTATTATTAAATTTCTCTTTGGATTTTATCCAGCACCCTGTTCTTTTTAAAAAAACATTATTAGGTTTTACAAAATATACCAATCCAAGTTCCCACTCCTTCCCCTCCTCCCATTTCCTCCACACACTATCCCACCTCACTCCCATCTAAACATCAGAGAGGATTGCTTTGGGGAAGGTCCAAGGCCTGCCCTACTACATCTAGGCTGAGCAAGGTATACATCCAAAGAGAATAGGATCCCAAAAGGCCAGTACATGCAGTGGGAATAAATACCAGTGCCACTGCCAGTGGCCTCTCAATCTGCCTCAGAAATTCAACTGTCAACCACATTCAGAGGGATTAGTTTGGTCCTATGCTTGTTCCTTCCCAGTCAGGCTGGAGTTGGTGAGCTCCTATTAGCTCAGGTAAACTGTTCTTATTGTATGTTGCATAATCTCCAAGTATTTGGTGTTTTTCTGTTGTTTACCATTAATGACAGCTAATTTAATCCCAATATGATCTAACTGCACTTACAATATGATTTTCCAAATTTCTTCAACTTTCTAAAGTGTGTTGTGTAGTTGGGGACTGCTCGTTCAGTTCCCGGCTGCCCAGACATGAAATAATCGCACAGAAACTATATAAACTATATTAGTTACAATACTGTTTGGTCAATAGATTAAGCATATTTCTAGCTAGCTCTTATATCTTAAATTAACCCATTTCTATTATTTTATATTTTACCATGAGGCTCATGGTTTACCAGTAAGGTTCCAGGGCAGGCAACTTTCTCCTTCAGCAGCTACACAGAAGCTCCTTGACTCTGTCTACTCTCTCTATGTATCTTTTCCAGCCTGGCTATATTCTGTTAAGCGACTGGCTGAAAGCAGCTTCTTTATATGTTTTATGGGAATAAAACGTATTCGTAGCTGAGCAAGATGCCCTGGGCCACGGAAAACTGATACCTTGTGTGGATTAGCTGGGGCCTGTCCGTCTTGCCCTGTGTGGATCCCTACCCACCCTACTCTTCCGTTCAGGCCCCTATGTAACACCTATGCAAAGACACACATTGAAAGTAACAATAAAACTAATTGTACCCACAAAAAAACGTATTCATAGCATAGAGAGGGGGGATCTAACATCAGTGTTGCTTGGTCTATAACTTAGTTTATCTTAGTGAACATTCTAAATTTTTTTGAGTGAAAAAGGTGTATTCTCTTGCTGATGAATGACAAGAACAGAAGGCAGCAATACCCAGTAGATGGCTAGTACTCTTCTGGTCCCTCTGTCCTCACTGGTTTCATGTTTGCTGCAAGTATAATAAGAGATTCATATATTTCTTGTGAAGTTCTATCAGATTTGTTTGTGATCCACTCTAACAATCTCTTTTTGATATATTAAGCCTTTTAAACACTCACTAGGCTAATTTCTATTATTTTACATATTTATTTATATCTTGACATTTGCTACTCTTTTCTATCTGTTGTTTTGTTCTTTGTTTCCATTTCTGTCTCTAGTTCTCTTCCGTACGCTGTGATTTCACTTGAGCATTTTATGGCTCCATAGTACATATCTTACCCTCCCTATTCTTAGCATTTTCATCAGTTATCATAAAGTTTGCAATGTACATTTACTGAAATTGTCTATAATGGTGATGGGTGATAGTTCACCAAAATGGCCTTCAAACAAGGTGTTTTCTTACAAACAGAACATCAAAATGGATTAAGGGAAAATAGATGAAGGCCATTACCAGTCATTAAAGAAACAAAAATTCAAATTTGGGAGTACACTACTTCTCTTTCAGAATGACTTAAGATAATACATGGGATAAAGCCAAAACCTCCTAAAGATGCAAATAAACAGGGCTCTGGTGGAATGTAAAATTTGATGTTTCTGTAGAGAACTATTATTTACGTCCTGCATACAAGATTAGTGGTGTCTTTATCAGTAGCATCTAGTTAGTGGAAATAGCTTTTGTTTTGGGTGTTGTTGAGGACTCAACTCACCAGTAACTTGTAAGGAGGTAACCTGTGGGTAACACTGGAGATTTTCATTTAGTAGCCCATGTCTTTTGGGAGTAGATCTGTTTACCCATGGAACTTCACTGACCAGGAAACTCTGTCCCTTTTGGCTTGCTTAATAGTATAAGAAGGTGTTGTACAGGCTTTGAGGGAAGTTACGTCATCAGTGGTCTCAATCAGTGCTGAAATGTGCAAGCTACACACAACACCGACCTGCCTGGCAAGATTTGCCCACTGGTACAATGGTGGTATATGGTTAGTGAGATAACCAATTACTTTATGATTTGAGATGAGATGATGTCCTGCTCCACAGATGGTATTTATATTGTAAACCTGGTCAAAAGTTCACAACAATAGGCAGATCTTGGGGAGAACTTGATGTTAAGTGAACATGCTGTTAAACTGTCTTCCAAATATTTATGTCTGTACCCATATGTGGGTTGCTTTCAACTTTAGTAACAGATTTATTGTTTCATTAGTGGATCATATTTAATACTGGGACACATATATGACCAAAGCACCAAGTATAAAAAATCCTGAATGCTTACCTATAATCATTTCTATTAACCTCTCCCTTCATCAAACTTAGGGAACATCATAGAATAGTGGGAGTAAAGAATGACAGATAAAGAGGACAGATATTAAATGCACATTTCTGGACTTGCCATAGCTTCTGCATATCAGTTCACAGTAGCTGTGGTTAGTGACACCAGTATTGTATAAGCTCAAACTAGTCAAACTTCTGGCATGAATAGGAGACCACCCAGAGACCCCCACTTTTGGTGGTATTAGCACTTAATGGTTGATGAAAGAGAAAACATCACCCTTCTTGAGGGGATTTTGCTCATGCCTCAGTTTATGGCACCACACCCATCACATATGGGCAACACTAAATGAGCTCATATGGTTATTAATAACAAGAGAACATGAATTTAGGATGGTGGTGGAGTGAGGGACCCTAGGGGGTTGAACTGAGATAATGGTGGTACTAACTATACAAAACCCCAGAAGTGAGAAAAACTAACAGAGATCTACATACACATTATGCCATGGCAGCTACCCTTTTCATATTGCTCTAACATTATACATAAATATACAACTGTTATGGAATAAGGAGTGAAGTGACATGTCTCTCCCCTCTACTTACAACAGTTTAGTTTGATTTAAACCTACAAATACAAAAGTCTGAAGATTTGTATTACTACACTTGATAAAAAAATACAAAATCTGAAGGCTTTAATTACTATGCTTGATAAAGTGTGTGTGTGTGTGTGTGTGTGTGTGTGTGTGTGTATATTTGTAGACATAATGTTCAGAGAGAATCATTTGAAAGATAAAAAACTGTAATGAGTCTTTCTCTATCCTGCCAGCCAGCTCCAAAATAATGACATGAAGACTTCATATTAATTATGAAAGCGCAACCTATAGGTTAGGCTTGTTTCTAACTAGCTCTCATAATTTTAATTAACCCATATTTTTATTAATCGGCATTCTACCACATGGCTTTTGCTATATTATTTTTTGTTTAGCCTCTGTGTGATGGTAAAGTGTAGAGTTTACCTGGCTGGATAATCTGTGAGGCTGGACCATCTCAGCTAGCAGCTTTGAAGTTGTTATGGATTCAGAATTTTGAGGAAACTGCAACAGAGGCATTCTGAGAGGCTGGATCACCTGAGCTATGTGTCTTCATTGGTGTGTACAAGTCAGTTAAAATGACATTTATTATATGGTTGAGCAGGTAAAAGGCATATGTCGACTTTACACATCCATTTGGACTGTATAACCAATTCTCTAAGAAAGGATGTCAAGAGGACTCTGTAGCCAACAAGATTTATCACGTTTCATCCTGTTTCATAGGTATTCCCATGTAAAGGAATCAGCATATATGTCACCTGTCATATAGTCTTTCTTGGTTTCTTTTCTTTAATGTCTGTAGCCAAGATTCTTAGGAGGTCTCCTCCAATCAAATCTGATCTTCATTAATTTTAAGAGAATTATAACTTTTGCTTCCTGTGGAAAACTTCTCTTGCAAAACAACATATTTTCTGATTTCCATTTTAAAGTTAAAACATTCTTAAAATATATAGTTTAGTTTAATATAGCAGTTTCCATAATCCAATGTCTCTCAGAAGCGATTGTTTTTGTACATTAGCATGTAAAAAATTCAAAGTCAGCGAAGTACCATACAGAATCCAGACACCCTGTGTATTTCCCATCTTTATGTAGGTTACTTTTTATATTACTTTACCCTTTCTTAAAAGACATTATTATTTTTAACTGTCTATACCCATTTTTTCTTTCTTTGGCAGTTAAGCACATTTTTAAACATACTGTATCTTTTTGTTGTTGTTGTTGTTTTTCGAGACAGGGTTTCTCTGTAGCTTTGGAGCCTGTCCTGGAATTAGCTCTTGTAGACCAGGCTGGTCTCAAACTCACAGAGATCTGCCTGCCTCTGCCTCCTGAGTGTTGGGATTAAAGGCGTGCGCCACTGCCACCCGGCTTCATACTGTATCTTTTTAAAGGTTTTCTGTGTCTGGACCTGGCTTTACTAAGTGCCTGCAGATGTTCGGACCATGTGAGACAAATCTTAAACTGTCATGTCAGTCATAGATCAGCTTAGCACATGGCGTTGGTGGCTGGCTAGAGTTCAAAGGTAGCGGCCAAGAGCCCACCTGAGAGACTGCAGGAATGGGAATCCATATCTAGCTCCATGTCCAGAACTTGTCTTAGCTTTCTCAGATGCTGTGTTTGGATATTTGAGCCTACACATGGGAAGCCATGAGTAATGAGTCTTTCTCTGTCCTAACAGCCAACTCCCAATATAATTTCATGGAGACTTATTAATTATGAACGCTCAGCCTATAGCTTAAGCTTGTCCCTAACTAGCTCTTATAGCTTAAATTAACCCATATTTTTATTCATCTATGTTCTACTACATGGGTTTTACCCCTATCCCTCTCTGTGTGTTCAAATCATTCCTTGTCTGGCTGGCTTCTCCACCTCTCTTCTCCCCAGAGTCCTCTCTGTCACCAGAATTCCCCACTAACCTCTTCCTATTGATCATTCAGCTTTCTATTACAACAATCACAGAAATGCATTTCCACACAGTGTACACATATTCTACAACAAACAACTTGGTGAATTTATACATTGCTCTTGAAATATAAAAACTATGGAAATTTTCAATAATTGGAACCTGTTATTAAATTTAAATTTTAGTAAAACTAATATAATTCACCAAAAATTTTATAACATTCTGATCCAAAATGGTTTATAAACTACAATAGTAGCTCTTAATTTATGTGTCATAAATCAAGTATCTGAAGCAAGAAAACACAGCAACATGGCATAAAATTCTAAGTAAAAGTTACCTTTAAAAAACAATAATAAAAATAATCCTCTATTCTAAGTTATTTTGCATGAAAAAAGCCAGTCTCATATATTCTTTAAGGGTCTGTGTCTTAACTGATCTTTCATTAATACAACCAAGTTCTCATGGGAGTCCAAGGACAGCATACTGGCTTTGTGGCCCTGGTAAGCACCTCATGGTGGAAAGCAATGCTGCCAGCAGTGTACATGAGGAAGCACCAAATCATCAGATAGGAAGCCAGAAAAGCTGCTCAGGTCTTGCTTTCTGGATTGGGAAGACTGAAGTGCCAACCATAACAACCTTAATTTCTTCCATGGACACACTCTCAAGTGATGCAGGCATTTCCCGTTAAGTTCTGCCTACTGTTACCATATCAGAAACCATTTTTTTCTAATGCCCTCTGGGGACATGTTCAAGTCACTTCCAAGCCAAAGCAGTCTACACTGATGCAGTATATTTGAACTACACTGTGCATCTACACTGCTTCAGTAACATGGCATAATACAAGCACACACCCCTGAGGTTGCCTGACACACATGGTCTGAGAAATCCACTAACAAAACAGGATAAAGAAACTGGTCAACATGAAATGCCTCTCAGAACTTAATAAAGTATATTACCACTGAGTTCTGAGCAAAAAGAATTACTTGCTATCACAGCCATGAAACGTCTGGCACTCTAAAAGCCTGTCGATTCTGCACCTTACAGTGTATCCTGAAGTTGAGCCTCCAGGAAGCCCTGAGCCAGTACTTTTCTTAGCAATTCATTTACCAATGAAAGAGAGACAAATGGTATAATATTCTAGTTACAGTTGTATAAAAGAAAAACTTTCCTATATGAAATAACATAAATGGTGCTTCCTTCCTTTAGGATTCTTAATTATTTTCATAAACTGTTGGTACTATAGTTAGCTTTTTCTTTTTTTCCAGGAATATTATTTTCACTAATAAGTTCCCAATATTTAAATGCTTTTTTCTTCACTTGAATCATAAGATTACAACATACCCCAAGTGCAGATGCACTGCATATTTTCTGGGGACCAATTTTAAAGTGTCCATTAGCAGAGTAGGTGTTGAACACACAGTGAGGAATGCCCCCACTGGGACCAGGAAGAACAAGACAGGTCCCATGTTCTGATATGGGCTCAGACAAGACTTTAAGTAAAATTAAAAGAAAACCATACATTTTGTGAAAGAAAACAAAGAAATAATTTCCTTACTCTTTTTTAAAAAGTTGTACAATAGGAAGATAAATGAGAAGTGACTTTTTAAAAGCAGATTGAGGTTCTTGATACCACCAGCCAAATTTTGACCATTACAAAAAAATACAATTTCACTGAATTGAGAAAAACATTAACAAAAATCTAAAATCTCTGAGTAACATAAATATAAGAAGGTAAACTATTAATTAATCATAAAAGCCTAAGAAGGACTAGTAACACTGGTACAGAAAAAGCAATTCAGGCAAGGACATTCTCAGAATAACTAAGAGGAATGTACAGAGCATAACAAGACTCCATATCATATTATTATCCCCTTTGGTGGATAAGGACACCATGGCACGAAGTGGTTATTTAGTCTATGACCACGTGTTAACCAGCAATCTCATATTACTTTGAAGATGAGTCCTCCGAGTAACTCTCTCAGGATACAGGCACTCTGAGCAATTGTAGTATAATAATAGGATGAACTGAAAGCAGATTATTCTGTAAAGATAATAAACAGAAAGAAAAAAATTAGTAACTTCATGGTATACCTGGCATGGGGGGTGCAGTGTTTCGGGGAAGCACTTTCCTGAGGTAGGGTCCACACATAGTCCTATAGCATAACGGGCTTTCATCTGACAGTGGAGAAGAGGCATGGGCAGGCTATATGTAGAGAGGGCTAAGGTATTTGAGCAATGCTACTGGATGCAGAAAAGTCTTAGATTTAAAATAAGTATAGGGCAAGATGATACATGCACAACTTTAACAGAAAGTCAGTAGATGTCAATCTGAGCCACGGCTATTTGCTCTCAGGAGGACAAGACTGGAGCTCAATGAAAACTCCCAGGATTTATATGCTAAGACTCCTAGGAATGGGAGATACAGAGCCTGAACTAGCCATCTCCTGTAACCAGGCAAAACTTTCAGTAAAGGGACTGGAACTTGAACCTAACCACATAACCTTTGACCTATAATGTGCCCTTCCTACAAGATATGTGAGTACAAAGGTGGCACAGAAATTATAGGAGTGGAGAGCCAATGACTGATCCAGTTTGAGACCCATACTATCAGAGGGAACCTAAGAACCAGAAGCTGGACAGCTCAGAGACCCAGGACAGAACCAAACATGACTGACAAAAAGAAAAAAGAAAAAAAAGTCAATAAAATGATTCCTAATGATATTCTGCTATACTTATGCATCATTGCCTAGCCAAATTGTCATCAGAGAGGCTTCACCCAGAAACAGATGCAGAGACACAGAGTCAAACATTAGGCAGACCTCAGGGAATCCTGTAGAAAAAAATGGAAAGGAAGGATTGTGGGAGCCAGAGGGGTCAAGGATGCCACAAGAAAACCCACAGAATCAATTAACTTGGACACATGGGAGCTCACAGAGACTGAATCACCAACTGACTTAAGACCATGGGACTGACCTAGGCCCTCAGAACAAATATATCAGTTGTATAGCTTGGTCTTTTATGGGACTCCTAACAGTGGAAGCAGGAGCTATTCCTGACTCTGTTGCCGGCTTTCGGGACCCTTTCCTCCTACTGGGTTGCCTAGTCCAGCCTTAATAAGAGAGGAGATGCCTAGACTTACTGCAATTTGATCTGCCATGGCTGGCTGATATACATGGGAGGCTGCCCTTTTCTGAAAAGAAAGGAGGAGGAGTGGATTGGGGGTGGGTTAGAGGTAAGGACTGGGGGAGACAAGGGAGGGGAAATGTGATTGGGCTGGAAAAAATTAATTAGCTAAAAAATCAAGAGAGAAAATAAAACTGAATCTATAACTTTTTATTCAATTAATTTATTTATTTTACATCCAGACCATAATCTCCCCTCCTTCTTCTATTCCCATTTCTTTACCCCTCTTAATCCACCTCTCCTCCATATTCACTCAGAAAGGGGCCAACCTCCCATGGACCTCAGCAAAGCATGCATATCAAGCTGTCATAAGACCAAACACCTTCCACTGTATTCAGATTGGCCAAGGCAATCCAGTACGAGGAACAGATTTCCCAACCCTGCTCTCATTAACAGGGGTCCCACAAAGAACCCAAGGTACATGACTGTCACATATATGCTAAGGGCCTAAATTGGTCCCATGCTGGTTCCCTGGTTGTTGGTTCATACTTTGTGAGTTCCCATGAGCCAGTCTAGCCATTACTGTGAGTTTTCTTGCTATGTCCCCAAATCCCCTGACTCCTACAATCCCCCCTTCCTCTCCTCAGCAGGACTCCCCAAACTCAACCCAATGTCTGGCTTTGTGTCTCTGAATCTGCTTCTATCACTCACTGGATGAAGGCTCTCCGATGTCAAGTGGGGTAGTCATCAATCCAATCACCAGAGATGTCCAGTTCAGGCTATGCATCAACTGCTGCCAAGAGTCTTAGGTGGGGCCATCCTGTAGACTCATGGAAGTTTACCTTGTATCAGGATTCTACCCAACTCTGTAAAATCTACCTTTCCAGTCATCTCTCTCAGCACTTTCCCCCTCCAAACTCCCCACAACCCAACCCCTCAACTACTCATGCCTACCCATTCCCAGTCCAATCAGAAGATATCCTTTATATCATCATCCCAAAGGGGTAATTGCTGAAGCTTCCTTCAAACTCTTTCACATACTGCCCCTTTACTCTTTCAAATTCATGGCCTCTAAAAAACTGTTGTTACATGTGTGTTCCTAGATATATAAATGCAATCTGCTGATTCCTGTATAATGTTACCTGTATGTGTATATGTTTTCAGGATTGATCCTTTGTCACTAAATGGTATGCTCTTCCCTGGGGCAATGACTTCACTTTTGCTCTCAATATTTCTTAGTTGCTTGTCGTTCTTTGTCTAGAGTTGAGGCCTCCTAAGCATTCCACCTTGTGTGTCTATTGGTATCATCTGTGTTCATGTCATGTTTAGGCAGCCATATTAGTGAGGCTTCATGAATGCAGTTTCTGACATTCATAAAAGACATAATATTACAGCAAACTCTGACTTTTACAAGCTCTCTGTTCCCTCTTCTGCAATGACCTCTGAACCATAGGTGCAGAAGTTGTATCATAAATTTAGCAGTTGGTACTGCGCTCGACAATTTTGTATCTTGATTGACTGTGCTTTTCTATAATGATATCTATCTATTGCAATGAGAAGGCTCCTTGATGAGAGATAAGGACTACATTTATCTGTGGGTATAAGGACAAATATTTAGTATGCAGTAAGGGATCATTCTGGTTTAGTAAAGTGGCCATTATAAGTTCTTTTCTAAGGTCCATGGCTTCACTAGCCCTAGGTTTCCAGTACTGGGCATGATTTCCCTCTTGTTGAGTGGGCCTTAAGTACTATTAGAGAGCTGTGGGTTACCATCAAAGTATGTCTGCCACTGTTGTACCCCTAGAGTACATGCTAGTCATTGTTGTGGATCACATGTTCCAAGCTTAGTAGGACAATTGGTTGCTTCCCTTCTTTGAAAAATTGTATGGCACCTTCTGGTTTGCTATTGCCCTTAGTTGTCCCCAAGAGGTGAAAGGTAAATGCCTATTGATGAATAGAACTGACCTAAAAGCCTTTTCCCTGAGGATCAATTAAATAATCTTTTATAACAACATTAGTTTCAACACATACTAGAAATATTTTTCAGGCTCATTTTTCATACCCTGGAGTGTAGACCTAAACTTAAGCACAGAGGGTACACCTTTATGTTAAGCTTTTACTTGGTCTTACAAGCAAGAATTGCAGTCATTCTTGGTTCTTAACGACTGTGGAAGATATATCCCTGTACAGTACCTGGGGGTGTTGCTCTAACTGTGGTCTCCAGATATGCATTATCATCACCTAGGGACTTAGTTCTTTGGCCCCATACTTAAAGAATTCTGTTGTTGGGGCTTGCAGCCAGCAATGGAACCGAAATCCCAGTAATGGTGACACCTCATGTTTTAATACATGTGGGAAAGTTCTGGGATGACTGTTTTCTTGTTTCTCTCTCCTACAACTGCCATGAAGAGTGAGTCTGGTTTTCTGAAGCTATTGGTTGGCTGTTTTAAATATTGGCAATTATTTAACAGCATTAGTTGAATCTAATGATTATAGATGTAACTTCTGAAAAGGCCCCCAACCAAATGGAGCAGTCTACCTATGAAAATAGTAATGTTTTGTCCTAAAATTTTGAGTAACTTTGGTTTCACTTCAGAAAAAAAGTGTTCTTTGTGTTTCTAGTTCTGGCTTTTCTAACTGTACTTCATAAGAGGATAAATGAAACACTCTGCAGTGCTAACTACCTAATTTATACATTATACATTTATGCACTCAATAGTGTGAAATGTTTTTCTGAATTTCAGGCCCAAACTGCTTTGCAGAAACTGCTGTCATCCCAGCTGGCAGAGAAGTGAAGACCGACGAATGCACCATATGCCACTGCACCTACGAGGAGGGGACCTGGAGAATCGAGCGGCAAGCCATGTGCACAAGACACGAATGCAGGCAAATGTAGACTTCACAATATAAAAACTCTGATGTTTTTCTAGAATATTTTACTAATGTGACATTCTAGATGACTCTGAGAAATATCAATCAAAAACAGAAGACTTTTGATAAGGAGTCAAGGAAAATGGTTGGTACTTTTCCTTTTCTTGGTAACAATTACAGCAAGAGACAGAAATGGATGTATTTCAAAACATCAATAAGAACTTTGGACATAAACTCCCTCTCTAAATAAATGTGCTATTTTCACAGTAAGTACACTAAAGTTCACTATTCTATATTAAATGTGTTTCTATAATCCCTCTATTAGAGTCTTATATATTAAACAATGCTGTTGTCAACCGTCCTCACTGTGTTAGCCTTCATTCCATCACAGGGGCTGCTGGTGGTACCAGGAATCTTTTACCCCTGCACATGAAATAACTGTACACTGTTAAGGGACTACAGAAAATAATGACTGCTTTCTAGAAGAATACTGCTCAACTGCAATTGAACTAGTTCTGTGTTTCTAAAGCTTGCCCAGGACACATCCTAATTCACATACACAGGCTTCCATATTTAATAACCCATTTCTTTTATCAGTTTGTCCTTAGTCGTTTGGGAAATGTAGGTATAAAGATTGCTAGCACATATATTTTCAGTTCTCATAGGAGTCCATAAACAAACACTTCGGGCATTTCATTTTCATTCACATCACCTATTGTTTTTCTAAGCACGATTTGAATTCATTCCCTGAGGAAGAGGAAGGCTGGGACATCTATGTTAGTGCCCATGGAGTTGCAGCTGTAAAGAATTCTGTGTGTGCATGCAGGGGTTTCCCTAAATTCTCTGGAGAATAGTCAAGGAAAGTCAAATTCCTGAACAAGCTTATACCTGAAGTATAAACTATGCTATAGGCATCTCACTCTTGGCTCAGTGTACTGATACTGCTTGCTGAGGTAGATGTCTGTCCTCAATAACAGACAGAGTGAGATGATAAATCTGTCTTGTATCAAGAGTAGTGCAGATGCAGGTAGAATTCTTTGTCCAATTGTGTTTCAACAAGTGAAAATGAAGACTAAGTACAGTCTTTCCTACAGTCATAGATAATCCAAATTGTTCTCATTTGCACATGGACCAATAAAAAAGCTGCTGCTAGGTGTTGCTGACCATACCATGGTGACTGTGGAACAGTTCCCCTTTTATGAACCACATCAACACTTGGTATACTAGTGATAGAGGCAGTCAGGGTCTTAATATGTGTAAAGAAAACTAAAGTAACTATTTTCAACCTTTATGTGCATTTCCCTACATTTATTTTTTTCTAAATTTTAAAATTAAGTACCTATTATACAAAAAAAAATCTCGTGGAGACAAAAAAATGAGGGCTGTTTTGTTTTCTTAATGTGTTTTTATCTATAGCATGACATGTTTAAGAAATTACACTATAATATTTTATTTTAGAAACCCAATTAGAGGCTAGAAAATGAATATTTCTAGAAAGACTTACTAAAAAGAACACAGTGCACACATTCAAACCCTGCCAGTATATAATTTCAATAGTTTATTGTTGAATAAGTCAATGACAATTGATACATTTCTCATATATTGAAAATTTGAATCATTATAATAAATACAAAAGTTACCGGGGCATTTGCATATGCTTATATTTTCAATCTTACTTTTGAAGAATGTCTTGGGTCAGGTAGATTGGCATGTCCATCAATTTCATGAAAATACTCAGGGGTAGTTTAGCTAGTTATCTCAGGTACTTGTTTTCAGCTTGCCAAAACTTAAATCTTAGTATGAAGGACTGTTAGGTACCATCTATCCCTCCATTATTCAGAGGTAGACTTTCTTGAGATAAGAGATAAAGGTCATATAAGGTTAGCATCTTGCCAGCAAATGGCCCTGTCCTCTTGAAATACACTGGCTATTGAGGCAGATATAACTACATACCAACTTGCCTCTTCTCTCCACATGAGACATGGTGAAGTACAGCTCCAGGGTATGGGGCCCATTCTTCTTATTTCCTTTGGCAATGGGATCCCTAGAGAAGGGAAAATGGGTTCTCAAATCATTGCAGTGGAATGAATCATAAATGCTATGAGGATATCAACAAATCTTATTCTTCTGCAGAGGAAGTGAGCACAGTGTTGTCTGGGGAATTACTTTCTTGATGTAAACTACTGGGCCCCAAACTGTTTCGGGCACACTTCTGGGAGATGGAGCTCAGGGACTGTGATTGCATTAGAATAACTCACATCATGCATAAGACAGACGTGGATGAGGCTCAGCCCCCTGCACTGCGTATCCTAAGTAATGAGACTGTATTGTTACTGAACCAGACACTACTCCTTTGCCACACCATTTGCACTTTTCACAGCTGTTTCGGATATATACTTTCTTCTTCCCTGTGTGCATGAAAGTCTGCTGAAGTTTTCAACAGTGAAACAGAAGCTAGATAACTTTAACTGCATAACTCTGGGATAGTATGAATTAAAGTTATTTGATTGCACAAGCCTCACAGTTCTAATACACTTATTCTTTAAATGCCACAAATCTGTAAAAGTCTAATATGCTTGCCCTATAAGAACATTATAATTACTAGGGATTTAATCTAGTTTAAAAGGCAGTTGTGTTTACAAATTAATTACATGAGCTTATTTCCAAAATTCCAACCTATATCTAGGTATGAAAATATGCGCTGCTCATACGAGGTACAGAGTAGCTCCAGAAATCACAAAATATGACTTTCAAGAAGTCCACAAAGAGAAGTTGTTTCCTTTTTGGATTCACCTAATGTTTTAGTTTACAAATGGATCTTGTTTTCATTTGGTTGTTTTGAGGATCCTAATTGCACAGAGCAGCCAATCCCTCTCAGAATAGCTGTCTTTAAAGTCAGCCTGGGCTATGAGAGGACACAGTCCTCTGCTAGCAGTGGCTATTGGACACCTAGACCTTTCTCTAAACTCTTTGAAGACTTTCAGTTCTTTTTTCAATACTGAAAGGTCTCAGATTTGGGTTCAAGGGGACATTTAGATGGATTGTTGTAAGCAAAGAATTCATTAGGGAAGTTATTAATGCTGTGGACAGACAGACAGCTGGGAACAGCATGAAAGGGCCTCTGAGGAAAGTTCAGTCTCCAGCACCAGAGACAGAAAACAGAGCAGGGGTTCTGGAGAAATGAAATCAGAATCCAAGCAGCAGAAGTGAGGTTCTCAGTTTTTCTGGAGGGGCGGTATACATAAGAGCACAAGTCTCCAGGCACGGATTCCTGTGCTGGAGGCAGAGGGATGGATAGGAAATGGAATCTGTGACCATTCGATGTAAACTCAGTCCCCACATGACAGATCCTGGAAGCTGAAGTCTCTCAGGCAGTGTCTCAGTTGGGGACCTGCAGGAGTTTGCAAGAGAGGAAGGCTGTTACAGGCACTGTTGTTGGGGGCAGCAGCTGATTATAACGCTGCATTCTTACAGTGTGGTAGGGCAGTATTCACTCTTCAACGGCCAGCCCAAGTATCATGACTTTTGAGGATTCTGTAGTAATTAAGGGAATTACCTAATTCTTCACGTTCTAAGTTTCTTCCACAGCACTAATTTGATGCCATTTTAGCCCTTTCAAAATTGTATCATAAGCCAAGGACAGAAGTGGCTAAGTGGAAGTGTGCTTGCCTAGCATGCACAAGGACCTCAGTTTTCCTATAATTATATCAATTAATAGCTGGATGTTCCTCAATGTGAGGAGTTACCTCACATGCAGAAAGCCCCAGTTCAATCTACTCTAGTGTTCAAAAAGAAGTTTGTATCACAGCCAGCGGTTAATGTGCTTTTCCCTCTAATTTCTATACCTTTAATTCACACTATGAGGCCTTCACTTCCTCAAGCATCACCCACCAAGTGTTCCATTTACTGAATCACATGCAGCCCACTACACCTGTGTATCAAGCAGTGGCAGGAAGCTCCATTGTCCTTTGGCTGTCCTGCTGCATTTCATTTCAGACTTCTAACATTTCACACACCCAGGATACAGACCACAACCTCCCCCAGATCAAACCCCTCACGGCTGTAATGGTTGAGAATGGATGAGACAATCAATGGCCAGTTCTGATAAAAGGACAAACCACTTTGACACAAAAGTTCTCGCCCTGAAGAAAGCTTCTAATGAAAATATAATGATGTTTATAATAAATGCAATCAAGTTTACAGTTTTGTTATTTCCTTGTATTAGACCATTTTTAAATAAAAATTTCAAATCCTGGAGTTTATTTTAGGATTTTTGAGTAGTTTCTGGGCAACATGACTGAGCACTGCAGCTGGCGTCTATGAACCTGATACTGAGTCAGTGAACTGAGTTGCACACATAGCATCAGAGTAGCTCAAGGCTGCTGGACGTGTTTAAAAGGGATGGCTGTTGATCTTTCCCCAGGTGTCAAGCTTCACTCTCATTGTAAAGCATTCACTGTTCTTGTTTATCACAAAAAAAAAAAGCGTGTAGAAAAAAACTCATTTTAAATGCCTACGTTAGCTGAATAAATTCCATCAACTTCTAAGTGATACTGACAATCAGGGCGAGAATATTCACTCCAATATTCAGTAACATGAAAACGCAAATGAAGGTGTGTTCTTTGTGTTGGGCCTATTGGCAGTTTACAATGCATGAAATGCATACCTGTGATTCTCTAATAAGGACATAAAATCTGTAACAGAGACACAGTGATATCAAATACAATTGATGAATACACCTGAAGTCATCTATTAAATTATTATTGCAGTCTGTTAACTAAAAATAATTCTAAATATCTCCCACACTAGTTAGAATTCAATATTTTTAAGAAGTAGAAACATTTACCAATTTTATTTAATATTTAAAAATATTTTATTTGTTCATTAAAATTTACTATTTTTCTTAAGTTTCTGGAATTACACTTCACTTGTTTCTATATACATTTATGAAAAATGTTCATTTCCTTATTCTCTTTATTGTTTTGCATTCTAGACTAAATGCAATTCTATTTTATTTTTATTTGCCTATAGGGTTATTTAATTATTTAAAATCACAATATCACAAAAGTGGCCAGCACTGTCCCCACTCAGGACATTCAAAACACCTGAAGAGTCAACCTAGTGAATGGATGGGCAGAATGCAAGAGTACTTTCTACCAGAGCCCGTGACACAAAGCCTTGTTCTTCGTATCTAGACAGATGACCTCCTGAAATGAGACACAATCTCCAAAGTGCTCTTTTGCCTACTCCCATGAAGCACAGGGGATGAAGAGCACCATGCTCTCCTAATTCAGCGGTGAAGTTCTGACATTTGTCAGTTGCCCCACACAAAGCTGTTCATAGCCTCCCTTTTCTGTTTGTCACATATTTTAATTTCTAATCAAACTATCTAAATTTCTTGTCAAAATGGGTTTTCAAACATTAGTGGATTCTTATGGTTTTGTTAATAACTTTGTATTGAGTTTATAAAATATGACCAAATATGATAACCCTTTATGCGATGGTGACTTATCTGTCCTGCTGTGGTAAGATACCTGGCATTAACAATGTAGAGGATGAAGGGTTTGATTTAGCTTACGGCTTTAGATGTTTCTCTCATGGTTGCTTCACTCCATGTGGCTCAGGAGTACATCATGATGGTTGAAGGGGGTTGGGAGGGAAGGTTGTCACCTCTGGCAGCAGAAAACAAAGAAAGGAAGTGAATAGAAACGAGATGTAATGGCCACAAGCATGTCCCCAGGAACCTACTTCTTCCTTCAAGCATTTCAAAGTTTCCATCGGCTTCCAAAACTTTTCTATGAAGCCTTTGACACATGAGCTTGTGTCACGAAGTAGTCAACACTTGAGCCTAGGAGGGACACTTCATATTCAAATATTAATGAATCAATATTAGCATTTTAGAGCTAATGAAGAAAAGTATCACTTATTAGATGGAAACCTGTGGCAAATACTACATTTTCAAACTTTAAATTCTAGCATCTGCTATCATCAGTTCTGCTGTGAGAAAACATCACACTGCAGGTGCACTGTTCCCATGTCAGTGGTACCATTGAGGTCAAATCTATTTGGTTCCAAAGCCCATAAAACTCACTTTCCTCATGAGACATGGTCAAGGAAGGAAGGGAGAGTACAACCTCCATCCAGCTTCCCCCTAGGGGAGCAGCTGCTAGCCTTAGTCAATCTTTCATCTCATTCCACAGGCAATGAGTGCACTTTGTCTTCTGAACTCAGTTCTGGCCAGGTGGTTAAGCAGTGTATAATATTTGGCTCCATAGACCACTTACTCCAGAATACTCCCCAGAGGCCTTAAATCAATGAAAATAAGTGATCATAGCATATGTCATTTTTAACTCTTACATTCAGGTCAGTACATTTCATCAGTATCATTTAAAAACAATGTTTTAGCTACCTTTTTATATACAATAGGCAGTGGTAAAATTGGGAAGTTAACATTATATTCTAGAAATGGCCTATGAAAATTAAGTGCCTATTTAATATGTCTTACTTACTTCATTTTCATCCAACCCTATGAAACTTTAAATTAATATAACTCATTGCAAAGCAGCCTGTCTATGCTACACATGGACAGGTTTATAACTTTAAGTCTGTTAGTCATTAAACAAAAACAACAAAGATTCTTTCCAATCAAAATGATGACACTGAATGTGGAGGTAACTTGACTGGGGTGGACCCTCCAGTACCATGGTCCATAACCATCAGTCAAGCCAACACATCTTTTCTATTTTGGCCCAGGAATGCCATTCCACTTTAAAATAAGTATGGCTTCAAAAAAAGTGGTTAACATTAAAATGCTATTTTTATGTATCTTTTTATAGGCTATTAATTAATTATAGCCAACATTAAAAATTCACACATATGTGCATAGAACCCTTAAATCAGAAATAGAAATGTGTTTCTATTTAAGCCAAGACTGAATGTCTTTAAAATATATATAGTGGGCTTTTTTGTACACCAAAGAATACAACTACAATTGAAAGGACAAATCACATCATAAAGAGGAAAAGCAAAACAAGTGGTTACTTTGGGGAATAAAGATGTTAAAATTTAGAGCAGTGCAGATAATAAGAGGTGTGTTGAAAACCTTTAAACTATTTGCAAGACTCATTTGTGAAATTCAAACATGTTAATACATAATGAGCCCCTTTGAGAAACAAAAGTCTGTTTTGTGGGATGGGGTCAGGATTCAGCAAACAGACTAGACTTAGAAGGTATCATGAGACTTTCTCATCCTTGGCCTTGGTTTTACTGCACATTTACAGAATCAGGACCTCTAGAAACAAGGCTGGGTCACTGCTATAGCGTTTAGACATGAAGATTTCTCACAATGTTTTTCGTCTCCGTGAGGGTGTCCCATCTAGTCTATCATTCAGCTTATCAAGTGCATATTACCTACCTCTTTGCAACTCAGTGTGCATCTGTGAAATGGGACGAGAGCACCAGCTCCTGAGAAGATGGGGCGAATGGGTATTTTAACACAGAACGAGATAGATAGCATCTGTAAAGCACAGATTATACACAAGCATTCATTAGCTATATAAGTGAAAACTATAAGAGACTGAGATTTAAATTCAGTAAAAGTGAATATGATTTACATGATATCCTGGTTTTTATCCATTCATGTGTTATGTCTGCCTGAAAAATGTTTTTGGATTAGCATAACTTTACGTGGAACTAAATTTATACCATCAGGCCAACTTTGTACATGCTGTTAGATGAGTACGTATGTCATAAACTGACTTACAAAATAAAATATTCATGAAACTGCATTTTGCACTTCCAGGTAGAGTCACTTTTAAAATGTTTGTCAGTCTGTTAAAACACGTTAAGTGAGGTCAATAAAAAGCACCATTAAAATACCCCAAATGTCTCCAATATCATTAATGTATATAAATTATTTAAACAAAGTCCTCAATATTGCCTCAGCTATACAGCATACTTTCATTTACTATTTAAATAAAATTGGACAAGGATTTACACTGGAAGTATATCTACAAATAAACATGTCTGATGGTATTGACTGTGATGAAGTGTTTTTACTTTGTCATTTCTAAAAGTAATTGCAGTGAACATTAAACTGTATATCTAGAAGTGTGCACTAATAATAAGTAGATCTCTACACCTCACGTGATTTTATTTAATCATATTTATACTGGCTTTTTGACAACATATGTTAAATACTTTTTAATCATAAATGAAAAGAGCCTGCTGTAATGGTGCTGTCTGTAACTCTAGTACTCCAGAAGTTGGAAGGAGGATCAGGAGTTCAAGGTCAACCTTGGCTACCTAGAAATTTGAGGCCAGTCTGGACTACAAGAGACTTGATCTCAAATATACACCTATAAAATGGTATATATGTGTACACACATACACACACACACACACACACACACACACACTGAAGATGGAGAACTTCACATACCTTGGAAGATTAAGTAATTTAGCGTAACCATCCTGCAACCAGGAAATCTGTATAGAATTGATACTTCTTGAAGTAACTGGAAAATTCAAAGCATAGGGAAAAATGTATGAGACCAAGAGACCAGAATGAAAAGTCTGATGTTCTCTGCATTTTTGCCCTAAGTATGCTTCATGCTTACAGTTATTCACAATATTTTGATATTGCATGAGATAAAAGTTTCAAAGTGTGGTCAAGGTGAGTCTTCAATGATCTCCCCACATTTTAATCTGTTGTTCCACTGAAGCTCAAACAACCCTCCCCTGAACTGCAGCTTACCTCTTAATCACCGGGTTACCAATGGAAATATAATTATAGAATGTGGGGTTACAATGGCTCCAAGGCTGTTGGGGTCTTGGACCCTTTTTTTAGGATCCAGCATTTTCTCTTATCTGAACTTGACATCATACATAATTGAAGCATGACCTCTCACTTGTTATCAAAGCTGAAAGGCTTCACAGGGTTACGAGTCAGTTTGCACAAAGGAGCAGACACAAAGAACAATGGTAAGAGAGGCGTGGGATCTCCTTAGGACAATCAGACATGGAATACAAAACAAACGTGGTGCACTCAAAGACTAAAGAACAGTACTGGAAGTTTCAGGAGCAGATTAGAAACGTAAATCACCTAGCAAAATCTAAAATAATCAGGAAGAATTTTGAAAAATGACTGAAATTAACTATTTCCCTGAGAGGGTTTGACAGAATATTATTGAGAGCTTAAGAGAATGGTGAATCTGAAGACAAGCCAAAGGCAGAGCTGCCCAGGCAAGGTATGAGTGTCATGCCTATGGTGAATACAGGAAGCATCAAAACAGGGCAGGGGCAGACTAATGCCTGACAGACAATAATCTACGGAAAATGCTAGAGATGCCACTACTGTGGGGTATCTACCAAGACTAGCTGTAGGCTCAGAGTGACTAGTTCAAGACAGTATGTGTACTGTAGGCATCAGAGGCAGGGATGCCTGAGACAGTGGAGCCCGATGAGTCCATCATAAGACTCAGATGGCAAATCTAGAGCTACAGAGTTTGGTGTCTTCCCTGATAGTTTTGGTCTTGCTTGGTCTGGCCTTTCCTTGATACTGCCCCATTACTCCATTTTAAAATAAAAATATTTAATGTGTGTACCACTGTATGTTGAAAGTCTGCAACTTGATTTATGATTTTACACAGTTCATAGCTAAGAGACTTTCCCAAGTCTGAGAAGATACTACAGACTTCTGAAAAGTGTTTGAATCATTAAAATCAGAGGGATCATTTAGAGATGGACTAAATGTATTTTGAATTATGTGGTAAGAATGACTTTAGTGGCTAAAGAAAAAAAATGTTACAATTTAAAGTGATGGGTTGGGTGTCAAGCTGTCAAGGGGTGGAGTTATCATCATTAATATTCAATGTCCACTGGATTGGATTTAGAATTGTCATGGAATGTTTCTGTGAGTTTTCTCTGAGGATCTTTTAAGAAAGGTTTAAATAGGAGAGGGAAAGAATCGTCTTGCATGTGGGTGGTACCGTCTCATGGAGGTCCTGGACTGAATGAAAAAGAGAAAATGAACTGTTCACCATCATTTCATCCTCTTTGCTTTCTGGCTGCAGAAGAAATGTAACTCAGCTGCCTCATCCTTCTGACACCAGATTTCCCCCACCAGGAAAATGGAGCCTCAAAAAAGACCCTTTCTTAAGCTCCTTTTATCAAAATCAAGTGTTCTCACACAACACTGAGAAAAATAACTAATAAGGGATGTTATAGACAAAACATTCCTTTCAAAGTCCTTCTGATCTTAGACAATGATCCATGTGAACTATAGCCTACCGTGAAATTATATATTGTCAGTTGAACATAAGTATTCATTCAGTGATACATTAAAATGTAGTAGCCACAGTCAATGTAGACTGAATTTGCCAGGCATGTGGAAAGACTACTGAAATGACTGAATTAACCACATGCTCAAGTTTTGGAACAATTCCAACATTCTACATGCTATTTGAAACATGTCTGCAGCGTGAGGAGATGCCAAACAACAAAGTGAGGAGAAGTTATGTCTAAGGTTTCAAGGAAGTTTCTAGAGAAACTGGCAGAGGTATTCACTGCTATCAACAGGGGCATGTAGATGGTAGAGGAAATTGACACCAATTATAGAAGATTCACAGGAACTGAGTTGTAATAAGATACTTTAACAAAAAATCACTACACGCAAAACTTGACATCTTCCTGAAGACCAATATGTCTACTACACCATCAACAAGCACCAATGACTCCAGCCTTATTCAGAGAGAAATGAATTAGTGTTACTAGAGCACTCCAATTGCCTAACTACTAGCTTTATTTTGGTGAAGTATACTAAAATATACACATTCATGGAATCAACTAAATATATTAATTCCTAGCTTCCTTAACAGTGTCAGTTGGTTAGTGACACTACTCAAAATAATGTATAAGGCTTACAGAGAGTATTCAGTTTATTCTCTTATTGAGATGGAAGGCAAATAAAGTGCCTGGAGACCCAACACACCAGCAGCTGAAAGACATAAGCTATGCTGGAGATGAACGCACTGACAGGCCCTTCAACTGATGGAGGTCAGGCTCCACCATCTACCCATCTACGAGAGAGGAGTCAAGGCTCTGGGAATGTGCAGCAGTATTAAGTCGGAGCTAACACTAGGCTTTATTACTTACCTGCTGTGTAAAATTCCAGGCATGTCATTAAATTATTTTGGCTTTTTCAGATCCTATGAAGTCAGAATGGTGATTTTAAAAGATAGGCAAATTAAATAAGCACTAAGTAAACAATACAATAATCCACTGTAGAAGCATTATTATGGGGAGATATCAACCTCACTAATAGTCGGAAATAAAAACCTAGAGAACTGGTTTCATCTATCAAATTAATCTTAAGAATGGCATCAGATTATTTCTGCTTTTGTGTTCTTATGGAATTCTTGAGTGTGTAAATGAGTATGTCTCTGGTATATATGTTTCATGTTCCTTTTCTTGGGCCCTTTTTCTTCTTTCTTCTGTTCATTTCTTTTGTCCTATTCTGTTGTGTTTGTTTTTATGTGAGAATTATATTATATTATTATCTCTTATATGCCCAATTTTTTTAATACAAGACAGAAACATGGTGGACCTAAGTGCCAGGGGAGATGGCAAGGAACTGTGAGGAGAAATGGGGGAACTATAATCAGAAAATATTATATTTAAAAATGTTTTCAATAAAAATTAAAAATAAAATAAAAAGAGGCTACTAAAGTATCTTTAGATACACCATTATGCATCAACAGCTAACTGACAGTTTCCTTTGAAACTGCATAAGAAATAAATTTATGGAAGGAAAATGTTCTATTTCCTACATATATAAATAAAAGGTCAATATCTTTGTGAAAACTCAAATCAGTTTCAACATAGCAAAATAGGCATATTTTGCTTATATAAATATTATGTTCATTGATTTATTTAATTTTTTATGCTATGGAATGTTACTTTGTTTTTTATAATATGTATGTGAAAGAACTGTAGGGTAAAAACAGGGAGCAAATAATAAATAGGTAGGTAGATAGATGATAGATAGATAGATAGATAGATAGATAGATAGATAGATAGATAGACAGATGGTTAATAGATAAATAGATAATAGATAGGTGGATAGGTAAGAAAAATGTAAAAAGAAGAAAAAGAGAAAAGCCTGACACAACATTCTGAAGCAAGACACCCCAAAGCCGCCCCTGAGTTTCTTTTCCGTTGGCCATGTACTACAGGGCATGCAGCCTATCCTTAAGAGTAGTTTGTTTCCCCAGTGAAACTCCTTGGGAGAAACTTAATTTTCATTTGCAAGTGGTTATCAATTGGAGACAGTCTTTGGGCCAGGGATGAGGATGTGTGTCCACTTCCCCTTCAGCTCTAGGACCCCATCAGGTGCAGACCTGTGCAGGCCCTATGTGTGTTGTTACAGTCTCTGAGTTCACACAATCTGTCCTGTTGTGTTGAGAAAACTTGCTTCCTTGGTAACCATCCTCCTCTGGCTCTTAAACTTCGTAGTTTCTATTTTTAAAAAATGGCATATCAGAGAGAATGCAGTGAAATATTTATTTTTTCTGTGAGTCACTCTTTGTTAATTAACTTCCTCTTTTGGTGTTCTTTTTACAACACCCTTGTAGTTAGTGCTTTATCAATGAGGATCATTTATCTCTAACCAAAAACCTAACTTGCTCATATCCAATGAATTTCCTATGTCATGGAACTGTGAAGTGCAGGGGAGGCTGGGGTCCTCCATTAACAAAGGCAATGATTCGGTGACATCTTTGGAGCCCCCGTTCTTTTGGTAGCTCTACTCTGTCGTCAGTATAAGGTTCCTTCTACTCCTATAGCTGGGTCACCTCATGGTATCTAAGAAAGTCTGCATCTCGCTTCTAGAAAGATCATGCACTGTGTAGGCAAAGGTGCTGCCCTGCCAGGACAAGGATGAGAGAAACCAGAGAGATAATAACAACATCTTCTCTCATGCTGACTCCTGTGGTTTTTCAAAGTAACTTTATTGCTTCCAACATTAGGAAAGTAATTCATACCAGTGAAGAAATTTGGGGAGACAGAAGGCATAAAAATCTCATGCATAATCTTATCACATGAGACAATCATGAGATAAACATTTTAGTGCATTTGTTTTAAAGCTCAATATACAAATAATAATAATGCGAGCCAATACATTTAAATATATAATTAATCTAAATTAATTCATTCAATTTGAAAATGTGACAGTCAATTTATTGGCTCAGTGACAGCATGTCAAGTGGAAGGAAAATAGTTTATTATTCTTTCTTGTAGGGCTTTCATGCTAATTTTATTACTATATATGCTATGACCCTTTGTACCACCAGACATACTATTTCACCTATCTCTGATTTACTTGTTAGAATCTTCAGAAACTGAGATTACCAAACCAAACTCAGGGATCTTTATTTCTACATTGCCAAATAAATATATATTACATATTTGATACAAATATAATGAATACAAAACAGGAATAATTATTTCCCCTTAAAAGATGTTAAAACATCTTTAGGTGTTGTTAAGATCTTCTGATCACATAATTGAAAAGGTATTATCTTAATGGAAACAGAACTACTTGAAACTGCTTTATGACCAAGTCCTTTAGAAACAATTTGCAGTTTTTAGTGAATATTGCTGTCATTTTAAACTGTCAACACTGCACAGCTTATCTGGCATTATAACAGAAGTAACTTGTCTCATAGCTTCTGACATATTTTTATTCAGTGGCCTTTAATTTGTATAAAAAACTTAACTGTATCCTAAGAAGTGACCTATGAAACAAGGGATATGCTAGTGTAGCTGAATGTTGACTACAAACACACAAGGATTAAAACAACTGTGGTGTTATACAGTAAAAATGGATCATTTCACTATGTCAAACAGGAAAAGGCAGTCATGGATGTCTCCCTTTCTCCTCCTAGAGCGTCCCCTGCTTCTTTAAAAAGATAGCTGTCTTGACCTAGCCTTTTTAATTCTGCCTTGTTCCAACCTAACATTGGCATGGCTTTGTTGCCAAGTCTGCTGGATAAACCAGGGACTTAACTGAGCGGCCTTTCATCGTCTGCTCTTACCCCAGATTATCTGGGCCCCAGGATGGCACTGCTCTCCGGACTTTACCATCACCACTGCAGTTCTGTCTCTGCTTTCCAGACTGACAACTTCAAGAACATCTTCAATCCATCCCAATAAATACTTAAGAGACTGGGATGACTTCAGAAAGTTTTAGCAAAGGAAACCTGGGTTTTAGAAATAACAGAATGTATGAGCTAATTAATTACTTAGAGAAAAACAATTATTTCACCCCAACAATGTAATGCTCAGTATGTTACCTGCCATAAGAAAGAAAGCATCTGAAAAATCTCTACAAGCTATAAAGAAGCAAACATTTTATGATGATGAAAACCCAGAGACAGAACAAAACTACCATCAGGGCTAACCACGAACAACCACAGGTCATTCACCTTCCAGGATATCCGTGAAAATTCTGAGGCTGTGCTTGTCCACAGGAGGATAAGACAGGATATTTTCTAGCTAGCTTGGTCTCTACAAGCCAAGAGTAGCTTCTTATTAGTCAACCTATCACTCAAAGATGCTGAGATCCAACTGTTTACTCTTTCCATCCTTGAGTCACTCATGTTTTAGGACAGGGAAATGTCAAGAGTAAAGCAGGCAATGCCTCACAGAGAAGACACAGGAAACGTGAACCAGGTGATCACTAAGGACTTCAGAAAAGGACTCCAAAGTTAGGTGTGAATTTTCCTCTATTTAAGTCATTACAAACTGGCAACTCCTCATATTCAAAATGTGTATCCCAATGTAAAATAAAGTATTTAGTGATAGCAGCTGTGACTTCTGGCACATAGTACTCATTTTAATGGTGCAGCAAATGAAGCTTGTGATGATTGTTAATTCTTTGTCCTGGAAGTACTGTAAAAAAGACAAACTGCTTTAGTCTACTGAGAAAATTCAATGGTTACTCCATTCTAAAATGTGAAGGAGGTAATGTAAGACACTTTTTGAGACAGGATGTCATATAGTCCAGGCTGTCCTTGGACTTTGAACTCCTGACTTTCCGTCTCTGCCTCCCAGGTACTAAGATTCCAGGCCTGTACTACCATGTTTGGCTTGAGAGTAACTGTTAGCTTAAGACAACACATTGACCTATACATACTAGAACCTGAAGTTTCCCTAGGACCAGGACTTATGTAACAGTGTACAATGATGAGATTCAGGACATATTTTTGAAACTGGCTCTAAGCTGTCACAGGCTGAGCTCAAATAGTTAAAATTCTGTAAGATTAAATTAAAGCTCTTAGAATATGATGGCATGAATCTAGGTGATACATAGCAAAGATAAAATGGGATACTTTTTAAATTCCTGGAAAAAATCATTAACATCACCCAATACAGAACATTCAAAACAGGTTTTAAAACGCAGTGACACAGGAGCAATCTGGTGTCAAACGTAGCTCTAGTGTTAACCAAGGAAGATGATACATACAGTACTGGATTGAAAGAGGACACCATAGCTTTGTAAATTCTGATTATTTAATTTTGGCAAATAGTGATTTATTATAATTTAGCACTTCGAAAATATACTTTTGTATATAATAAACCACTGGGTCACACAAGGCAGTGGTCTATATGCATGCCTTCGCTCCATACACCAGGCTGCTGTTGCACTGGAGGCAATGAGTTCCATCCCGGGGATTGTAGGATCCAGGGCTGCAAATCACTGTGAATAAAACATAAAGTAATGAGTAACAATCCCCATGGTGCCACATAAGTTAACTTAATGCCATGATAAGTTGTCACGCAACTTATCTTAATTTTGGTTTTTGTTTGTGTGTGTTTTGGTTTGGTTTGGTCTGGTTTGGTTTTTCAAGACAGGGTATAACAGCCTGGCTGTCCTGGAACTCTCTTTGTAGACCAGGCTGGCTCAAACTCACAGAGATCTGCCTGCCTCTGCCTCACAAGTGCTGGGATAAAAGGCATGCACCACTGTAGCCAGGCTGTTATTGTTTTAAGACAATCATATTGTCAAGGTTGTCCTTGAACTCCTGATCTTCCCAGAGTATTGGGATTATAGGCATACACCATCATTTCTGACTAATATTCTTTATTTTTAATTGGGGTAAAATATGTAGGATGGAACTCACTACCTTATCCATTTTAAGTACTCCCTTTAGTAGTGTTAAGTATACTTGTATGTACACCAATGTCCAGAACATTTTCATATTAGAAAACTGCACGACTATGCCAACTGAGCAACCCTCTACCATTTTCCCAGTTCCTAGAAATCATCATAGTTCCTGCTTCTCTGAATATGACTACTCAACATTCCTCATATATGTAAAACATGTAGCACTGTGAATCTTAGATCAACACTATCACCTAAAATAATTTTAGTGATCATAAACTGCTGAGTTTAAAGCCTGACTGTATGATCATAAAAAGTTAGCACCATACATAAAAGTAACTGCTTATAGGATAGTCCATAATAACTAGTGTACAAAGGGCCAAGAGCTGCAAGAGGACTGTAGCTTATTTCTAATCTTCCCATTTCACGTTCTATTTGTATCACTTGATAAATGTGTGATTTGGGGGAAATTTTTAACTTAGCTCAGTTTGATCATCCCTCATCTGAAGACAATATCACAAATACTGCTTCAGTTGTCCTTACACAACAGAGGGTAAAAAGTGCAGAAAGAAACCAAGATCAAATATCACTGATGACGCAGATAAGACTCTAGCCTCCCTTTCCTTGCTAGCAAAAGAAAAACAGACACAGTCAACCTCATAATAGTAATATGAAAATGAAAACCAAATGTGTGATATGAAAAAGCAGGTACTCAACAAATACAAAATACAACTGCCTGTATTGACTGTATCCATTTCAAGTTGGGGCAAGTGTGTCACATGATTCCCCCAAATGCACTAAGTTGACTAAGGTCTCTGATTAACCAACTCTTCGTTTCCCTGTTACAAGCACTGGTGAATGATTGTAGATTATGTTAAAGCATGGTATTATGGGCCTCTAACTTTTTAGTACCATGATGCAGTGCTACGTGTTAGCACTTAAATCCGCCTCACACTCTACTATTTTATTTTGTGTCATTCATGTTTGAGATGTGTTTTCCAAAAATACAGAAATATTTTAACTGCCTATTCAGAAAAAGCATTTGCCATACTATATTCTAGAGTTCTTCAAGTTACACCAGATGATTTATTAGTGGAATGACATTTCTAAAATCGAAAATATTGGTTATACAAAGTTACAACTTTTTTCACTTAATAATACTAAGGATCCTTAGACACTTAAAGTATATATCAAACTTCCAATGATGAAGTACAATGTTACATCAAAAATACACTTTCTCTCAAATCAGGTATTAACATTTCTTTAAAAACTAATATAGACATGTTAAGCAAATATACTAAAACTTCTTAAATCACTATGAAAGCAGAAAAGAAATCTATATGCAGTGTTTGCAACCTATTTCATACTGACTGCTACAAACAACTGAGAGTGGCATGAAATTATCTGGGTTCAAGGTAAAATCAATGCTCTTCTAATAACTTGAGAATTCAAACTTGATCAAAAATGCACAATAACATGGAATCCTTGTCTGTCGTACTCTTTCCTATTACTGACATACTTAAACATTTTGTTCTGTTATGTGGAGTTAAAAGAAATTTTCTGAAATATAATTTAAATCTTAAGGATAATATTAACAAACTACATTTATTGAATTAGGTCAGAAGGAAGCACTTGGAGACTAGCCAGTACGGACATTAAAAAGATATTTGGAAAATAAACTTTTACAAACTTTGAATGGTGATGTCAAAAATTTATTTATTTCTTTGTTTATTCATTTATTTATTTATTATGTACACAGTGTACTGCCTGTATGTATCCCTACAGGCCAGAAGAGGGCACTAGATCTCATTACAGATGGTTGTGAGCCACCATGTGGTTGCCAGAAACTGAACTCAGGACCTCTGGAAGAGCAGACAGTGCTCTTGATCTCTGAGTCATCTCTCCAGTCCCAGGGGAGGTCAAAAGAGGAGAAATAAAGTTTACAAAATAAAAGTTATCTTATAATTACACAGTAAAATTAAGACATAATTAAAAGCATAAATGAAATTGTCAAAGAACAAATGTATGAAACTATTTCAGATACATTAATTATAATATGTAAAAAATCATATAACTTGATAGGAAAGTATAGGAGAATTTAAAATTTGTGTATATTATAAAATATTACCCAAATGATCAGTCAGTATACTTGGAGTTGTATCAGTAAAAACTTCTTAACCACATCAGTAATGTAGGCAATGAAGACACATCAAAATATGCTAAACTGAGAAAAAAGTCATCAAAGAGCTATCAGAAAGCATTGGGCCTTCATCTCTTTATGGATACATTAAAGCCACTGACAATTGGTCAAGACAGCACTGCAAGAGAGCTCTGGAAATCAGACACATATCTACAAAAAGCTAATCAACACAAAATCAAAAAAAAAATCTATCTTCAAAATGGTGAGAAGGCTTATGTTGATTTTAGTTACTCTTGTCCCCCTCAGCCCAGCAACACAACTCTGTAAGGTCATTGTATACGTGAGAAAAACAGTCTAATCAGTCCACAGCCCTAACTTCATGGCGTTCTGATTGTATTCCATGATAGCACAGCTCTGACCCCAAGTCATAGGTGGCTTCTGAAAACCACAAATGCAAAAAAAAAATCACTGCAGGATACAAGACAAACATCTAAGGCTTACAGAAGAGCAAGGGGTTAATACTTAGAAAAAGTGAGCATTTACCTGAATCCTATAGACGATACAGAGAGAGGTGGGAGAAAGCAAGCACATGCACAGGACCAAGGATATAAAAGACAATGAACATTAATTGTTCATTAATTGTTAAGGGAAAAGAAAGTTAAAACTAAGAGAGATAGCATTTCCCATCCATTAGAATAAGCAAAAATTAGAACCGGACAATGAAGGTTGGTGAGCGTGCTGGAAATGGCACAGTTTTAGCGGGAAGAGAAGACGTTGAAGTTGTGTATGGGGGCTGGAGGGACATAATATTTAGGTTTCTTTAAAAAGTATCACTGATGTGACCAAATAATTGAGAGAAGCAACTCAAAGGAGGAAAGATAAAAATGAAGACCCAAATACAAACTACATAACTTCAACCACCTAATGCTTGACAAAGATGCCAAAGAAAAGAGGGGGAAAAAGCATCTTCAACAAATAGTGATGGAAAAACTGGATGTCCACATATAGAAGAATGTAATTCAGCCTTTCTACACATTGCAAAAAAACTAATTTCAAAAGGATCAAAGGATTAGATGTAAAACCTGAAACTGGAGAAGACGACGTAGGTAATACCCTACATGATACAGTTATGTTAAAGGACTTTCTGAATAGGAAACCATTAGCTTAAGCATGAAGACCAACAACTGACAAGAGAGACTTCATAAAACTATAGCTTTTGCACAGATAAAGAAACTATCAGTTGGGCAAAGAAGAAGCCCTCAGAATGAGAGAGAATCTTTGCTAAGAAAATGACAGAGCCCCACATTGGAGCACCGGACTGAGCTCCCAAGGTCCCGATGAGGAGCAGAAGGAGAGAGAACATGAGAAAGAAAGTCAGGACCGTGAGGGAACCTCCAGCTGGCGACAGATGGGGAAGGTGACTGAGCCCCACATTGGAGCACTGGACTGAGCTCCCAAGGTCCTGATGAGGAGCAGAAGGAGCGAGAACATGAGGGAGAAAGTCAGGAACGAGAGGGGTGCGTTCACTCATGGAGACAGTGGGACAGAACTAATGGGAGATCACCAACTCCAGTTGGAATGGGACTGATGGATCATGCGACCAAACCCGTCTCCCTGAATGTGGCCAACAGCGGGGGCTGACTGAGAAGCAAAGGACAATGGCTCTGGGCTCTGAGTCTTCTGCATGGACGGGCTCTGTGGGAGCCTTCTCAGCTTGGTCGATCACCTTCCTGGACCAGGGGGGAGTTGGGAGGACCCTGATCTTAGCATAGAGTGGGGAACCCTGATGGCTCCTTGGCCTTGAGAGGGAGGGAGGGGAGGTATGGGTGGAGGGAAGGGGAGGGAAGGGGGAGAAGGAGGGGCGGGAAGGGGGAGGAGGAGGGAAGGAGATGGAAATTTTTTAAATATATAAAAAAAAATAAACCATGAGAGAAAAAAAAATAAATCTGACAGAATACTAATACCCAGAATTTATAAATATAAACAACAACAAGACATTTAAAACGGGCCTTGTATCTGAATAGTGAGTTTTCAAAGTAAGAAATAAAACACAGCTACAAAATAACTCAAAACATTCACCAACCCTAGCAGTTAGAAAATGCAAATTCAAACAACTCTGAGATTTTATCTTACTGTAGTCAGATCAGCCAAACCACTAACAAAAAATGATGGAGTGGATGCAAAGAAAGGGGAGTTCTCATTTACTGTGGGCAGGACTGCAAACTTGTATAGTCACTATGAAAATCATCGTGGAAAATTCTCAAAAACAAAAAATAAATGTACCATATGACATAGCTATACAACTCCTTGGCATACGCCCAAAGGACTCTACATCCTAATGCACAGCTACTTGCTCAGCCATGTTTATCAATACTCTATTCATAACAGCAAAGAAATGGAAATAACCTAAATGTCCTTGAAGAGATGGATGAATAATGAAAATCTGGCACATATATACTATGGACTACTATTCTGCTGTAAAGAAAATGAAATTTGTAGGAACTAGACAGACCTAAAAAAGATCATATTTAGTGAGTTAGCCCTGACCCAGAAAGACAAACATCACATTCTCTCTGTCATCAGAGCATCTTAGAGCCAAATCTGTACATTTAGGAACATATCATGGAGTAACTGCAGAAACCAGGAAAGTCATATGGGACCATTACTTGGGTAGTGTGGTTGGGAAAGAATAGAAAGGGAAAGCACAGGCTACAAATTATATGACTTGGCTAATGGGAAAAGGGAGGGTGTTAATTAGGGAGAAGGGAAGGGGATAAATACAGACATAACCTAAGAGAAAAGGGTTGAGAAAATTTTTCCAATCAAATGGACTTAAGAAAGAAGTTGATATAGCTATCCTGGTATCTAACAAAATAGACTTCAAACTAAAATCAACCAAAAGAGACAAAAAAAGACATTTCATAATTGTCACAGGAAAAATCCATCAAGAGAATATCTCAATTCCAAACACCTGTGCCCCAAATACGAGGGCACAATCATACATAAAAGAAACACTATTAAAGTTTAAATCACACATTAAGCCCCACACACTAATAGTGGGAGACATCAACACCCCACTCTCACCACTGGACAGGTCTGCCAGACAGAAACTTAACAGAGAAATAAGAGAACTAACAGATGTTATGACTCAAATATACTTAACAGACACTTATAGACATTTCACACACACATAAAAGAATATATCCTCTTCTCAGTTCCTCACGGAACCTTCTCAAAAACTGACCAAATACTCAGTAACAAAGAAAATATCAACAGATACAAAATTTGGAACAACCCACTGTATCTTATCAGATCACCCTGGCATAAAGTCAGAATTCAACAACACTAATCGCAGAAAGCCTACAAACGCAAGGAAACTGAAGAATGCTCAACAGAACCATCACTGGGTCAAGGAAGAAATTAGACTTCCTAGAATTCAATGAAAATGAAAGCACAACTACCCAAACCTATGGGACACTATGAAAGCAGTGCTAAGAGGAATGTTCACAGCACTACAAAAAGAATGTGGAGAAATCTCACACTAGCAACTAAACAGCACATCTCAAAGTTCTAGAACAAAAAGAAGCAAACTCACCTAGGAGGAGCAGGTGACAGGAAATAAGCAAACTGAGGGTTGAAATAAACAAACAGAAACAAAGAGAACAATACAATGAAAGAACAAGATGATTGTTCTAGAAAATCAACAAGACAGACAAACCCTTATTTAAACTAACCAAAAGACAGAGAGGAAGTAAACAAATTAACAAAATAAGAAATGAAAAGGGAACCTGGAAACAAGCTAGATGCTCCTCAACTGAAGAATGGATAAAGAAAATGTGGCACATTTACACATAAGAGTAATACTCAGCGGTAAAAAACAATGACATCTTGAATTTTGCATGCAAATGGATGGAAATAGAAAACACTATGTTGAGAGAGGTAACCCAGACCCAAAAAGATGAATATGGTATGTACTCACTCATAAGTAGATACTAGCTATAAACAAAGGGCACTGAGCCTATAGTTCATGGTCGTAGAAAAGCTAAATAATAAACACAATAAATGAACACAAAGAAAAACATATATAGACCCACCTAGAAATTAGAAACAGACAATATTGGGAGCAGGGAGGTGGAAAGAAGGGAGGGTGGAAAGAGGAGGAAAGAAGGAAAAAAGGAGGGGAGAAGGAGAGGGCTGAAGAGAACTTGAGGGAATGGGATAGTCGAGATGGAGAAAGGACAGAGATGAGAGCAAGGAAAGAGATATCTTGATTGAGGGAGCCATTATAGGGTTAGCAGAAACCAGGCTCTAGAAAAATTGCCAGGCATCCACAAGGATGACTCCACCTAAGACCCTAAGCAATAGCGGAGAGGAGGCCAGATCTTGACTTGCACTGTAATCAGACTGATGATTATCTTAAATAACACCCTAGAACCTTCATCCAGCAACTGATGGAAACAGAGGCAGATACCCACATTGGAGCACTGGACTGAGCTCCCAAAGTCCAGTTGAAGCATGGAAGGAATGAGAATATGAGCAAAGAAGTCAAGACCATGATGCGTTCACCCACTGAAACAGTTTACCTGAGCTAATGGGAGCTCACCAACTCCAGCCAAACTGGAAAGGAACAAGCATAGGACCAAACTAGTCTCTCTGGATGTGGTTGACAGTTGCATGGCTGGGACAGACTGAGGGTCCACTGGCAGTGGCACCAGGATTTATCCCTACTGCATGTACTGGCTTTTTGGGAGCCTATTCTCTTTAGATGTATACCTTGCTCAGCCTAGATATAGTAGGGAGGGCCTTGAACCTTCCACAGTGCAATATACCTTACCCTCTCTGAGGATTAGATTGGTGTGGGGTGGGAGGGTATGTGGAAGGAATGGGAAGAGAGGAGGGAGTAGGAATTTGGATTGG
This sequence comes from Arvicola amphibius, assembly GCF_903992535.2. Classification (NCBI taxonomy): domain Eukaryota; kingdom Metazoa; phylum Chordata; class Mammalia; order Rodentia; family Cricetidae; genus Arvicola; species Arvicola amphibius. The sequence continues at coordinate 74,885,070 of NC_052047.1, forward strand.
TATTTTTTTTTAAAAAGTCTATTTTTTAAAAAAAAATTAAGAAAGAAAAGACAGAAATAATAGCAGACATTGAGGAAATCCAGAGAATCACTAGGTCATACTTCAAAAACCTGTACTCCTTAAATCTGGAAAATATAAATAAATGGACAAGTCTCTGGATGGCACCACATACCAAATCAAGACAATATAAACAATTTAAATAGACCTATAGCCCCCAAGGAAATAAAAGCAGTCATCAAGTCTCCCAACCAAAAAAAAAAAAAAATCCCAGGGCCAGATGGCTTCAGTGCAGAATTCTACCAAAATTTCAAAGAAGAGCTAATACCAATAATCTTCAAGTTGTTACACACAATAGAAACAGAAGGAAATACTGCCAAACCCTTTTTATGAGGTTGCAGTTACTCTAATACCCAATCCACACAAAGATACTACTAAGAAAGAAAATTACAGACCAATCTTACTCATGAACATTGATGTAAAAATACTCGATAAAATATTGGCAAGCTGAATATAAGAACACATCAAAATAATCATCTACCATGATTAAATAGGCTTAATCCCATAGATGCAGGGATGGTTCAATGTACAAAGTTCTTGTGATGTAATCCACCATATATATAAACTGAAAGAACAAATCACATAATCATCTCATTAGATACTTAAAAAGCCTTCGACAAAATACAACACCCCTTCATGATAAAGGTCTTAGAGAGAGTAGGGATAAAAGGAACATACCTAAAAATAATAAAAGCAATATACAGAAAGCCAACATCAAACTAAATGAAGAGAAACTCAAAATGATCCCACTAAAATCAGATACAAGACAAGGCAGTCCACTATCTCCATATCTATTCAATACAGTATGAAGTTCTAGCTAGAGCAATAAGACAACAAAAGAAGGTAAAGAGTATACAAATTGGAAAAGAAGAAGTCAAACTTTCACTATGTCTTATGTTTTTAAGAAGGACTCTAAGGGCGAGCACCATGGCTCAGTAATTGGATGACTTCTGACAGCCCAGAACCCACTGTCCCTGCTATCTACGTGCAATCAGCTGTTTGCATATGGAGGAAGGTCTTCTATCAATCTGTTGATTTCATTGGTTAATTAATAAAGAAAACTGCTTGGCTTGATAGGTCAGAACATAGGTGGGTGGAGTAGATAGAACAGGATGCTGGGAGTGAGGCAGATGCCTCAGGCAAGCGCCATGTCTCTCCTCTCTGAGACAGATGCCATGGAGCCAGCCGCCAGGTCATACATGCTGAATCTTTCCCGGTAAGCCACCACCTTGTGGTGCTACATACATTACTAAATATGGGTTAAAGCAAAATGTGAGAATTAGCTAATAAGAGGCTGAAACTAATGGGCCAGGCAGTGTTTAAATGAATACAGTTTGTGTGTTGTTATTTCGGGTATAAAGCTAGCCGTGTGGGATCCAGGCGGGATAAAAAGCAGGCCTGCTCGCCTCATCACAGAGTTTGCAGCTACACCTGCTCCACCCTGTGCTCCCAATCCTCTGGTTTCATGTCTGGACTCTAGACTTCCTCCACTAGGCATGGCTCCTTCCCACCTCCAGAGACAACTCCTGGAGCCCTCCCTCGAGGATATCCCCTGCCATGGCACTCCCTCCCACCGATGCCACCTGGAGCTAGAGGACACGCCTCCTCAAAAGCAGGGACTCCAGGACATGCTGGACATGGACAGTCACATCCTCATTCATTCCCACCAGGTGGGATGCCCTCATTTCCCAGATGCAGCTAGCCAACCACGTCCCTTATGGCCTAAGACATCCCCATGCTGGGTTTCTGGGGGACAGCTACCATCCCTGCTACTTCTTGCAATGATTCATCCTGAACTTCATCCCATGGACACAGTCCCTGGCCCTGAGAGATCTCTCATGTGGTAGTTTCAATGTAACTGGCCCCCATAACCTCACAGGGGGCATCACTTTCAAGAGATGTAGCCTTATTGAAGTAGATGTGGCCTTTCTGGAGGTGTGTCACTCCGGGGGCAGGTCTCGAGGTCTTCTATGATCAGCTTCCTGTTGCCTGCAAGTTAAGATGTAGCTCCTCCAGTGCGCCCACCACTGAGACGGTGGGGCTGATCTCATGGGAGCTCACAAAGGCCAGCTCGACTGGGACTGAAAAAGCATGGGATCAAACTGGATTCTCTGAACATGGCGAACAATGAGGGCTGACTGAGAAGCCAAGGACAATGGCACTGGGTTTTGATCCTACCGCATGTACTGGCTTTGGGGGAGCCTAGTCTGTTTAGATGCACACCTTCCTAGACCTGGATGGAGTGGGTTGGACCTTGGACTTCCAGCAGGGCAGGGAACCCTGACTGCTCCTTGGACTGGAAAGGGAGGGGGAGGGGAGTTATGGTAGGGGGAGGGAAATAGAAGGTGGGAGGCAGAAATTTTTAATAAGAAGAAAAAAAAAAAAAGATGTAGCTCTTCCACTCTGACCTTTTTCTCAAGCAGCATGTCTGCCTGCATGCCACTGCTTCTCACCATGATGATAATAGACTAAACCTCTGAGACTGCAAGCCACCCAGTTAAATGTTTTCCTTTATAAGAGTTGCCATGGTCATGGTGTCTCCTCACAGCATAGAAACCCTCACTAAGACGCTAATGAATCACCTGGGTCCCATGCCTTCTCATGGCCCTGGGAAACTCCCTTCCTATGGATACCAATGGTAACCCCCTCCCTCTACTCAAACCAACCCTACAGTCCCCAGTTCAGCCATGTGGTCTTCCAGACCCATTTCCCCAGTAAATTGCCAGTTTTTATCTCCCTCTTACATCCTCTCAGTATCTTCATTTCTTGGACCAATCAGAATTGCTATAGCTCAATGGGGCTAAAGTACTATCCCCTCTTATCATCTACATCCCCATCTCCTTTGTCACAGGAGATTTTTCTTCATTTTTGGTTAAAATGTTGGTTCTAATTGTTTTACACATGTATAGAGAAAATAAAATTATATTTCTTGCTAGAAACAAAAGCAAGCTAAAAAAATGTATGACAACCAAATTAGCTCTACAAAAAACATCAGAAAGAATCTTCAGACTGATGCTAAGTATAGTCAAAGAACTGTAAAAAGAAAGCAAATGAAGCTATAATTACAGAAAAAAACGAGATTAAGAATATAAACAGGTAACAACAACAAAATGACTACACTGACACATACCTTTCAATGATAACAAGCATCACTGGCCCCAACTCACCATTCAAAAGACAAAGGTTAGGTAAAGGATTAAGAAACAAAATCCATCTGTCTGTTTTCTACAAGCAATTCATCCCACCTTCAAAGATAGGAGCCACTTTAAAAGAATGGAAAAAAGTATTCAAAGAAAATGAGTTCAGAAAGCAAGCAGGTATCCCATTATTAATACCAGACAAAATTGATTTCTAACTAAAATAAATAATAAGATACAGCAGGACACTGTAAGAGCCAAAGTTACATTTTAAGTTTTAATTACTACACCTTGGAGATCTATGAAACACAATGCCTCCTATCCATCTGCAAGCCTCTTGTCAAGGACAGGTAGTTCCTGAAATGTCGTAGGTTATTGTTTATGAGAGAACAAGCCACATGTTTTCATTCTCCTAATCAGGTTTGTTTGACACAGCTGCACCAGATATGCTTAACCACATGAGGGCAGTAGATATGTAGGCAGGAAGTATGTGAGCATACATCCTTGCCCCTGACTGAACCTGATGGGAAATGCAATGAATTATGGGTTTTCCTTCTTAAGCCCCTGCCATACTTGATTCTGGGTCATTTCCTAGGAACCTGAGTATGAACCTAGCCAGAGCCCATCCACCTGGCCAGTATTTAATTAAAGTTTGCTTCAAATTTGGCTTTAAACTGTGTTAGTGGTCTTATTCTTGATCGGTAGGATTAACAACACTTCCTTCTAATCAATGGAATAATTAGCCTAGAGGACATCACAATCCTAAACATACATGCACCAAACATTGGGGTTCTCAGTTCCATAAAATGCATACTACTGGACTTAAGAACACAGATTAATCCTAACTCAATGATAGTGGGTAATTTTCAATACCTCACTTTTTCCAACAAACATTATCTGGGCAAAAAACAGAGAAAAATCAGAATTAAATGACACCATACATCAAATGGACCAAAATGGTATCTATAGTATAGTCAACACTAACATCAATGAATATGCACTTTACCTGGCAGCCCATGGGAGCTTCTCTAAAATACTATATACTGGGCACAAAACAAATCTACACAAATTTGAATAATTGAAATAAATCATGTATTTTGTCTGACTACAAGGCAATAAAACATAATTAACAGTAAATGCATCTCAAGTAAAAATACAAATCTATGACAATTAAACAACACATCAATGAATAATGAATGGGTCAAAGAGGAAATCAGTGAAGAAAAAGAAATTATTAGAACTAAATGTAAATGAAAATACAACATAAAAGAGCCACTGGGACACATTTTAAAAAATTCTTAGGGAAATTTATCTCTAAGAATCCACAGCACAAAACCAGGAGGAACATAAGTAAAGGCCTTTATGATGCAACTAAGAAATTTATAAAAACAAGAAAAAAAAATCAAGCAAAAATTCATTAGAGGTAAGATATAATAAAAATGAAATAAAAATTACAAAATTAATATATAAACAAGTACAAGGGATCAAGTACAAATCTAAGAACTAGTTCTATGGGAAAATAAACAAGTTCAACAGATTATTTCCCTAACTAACCAAAGGAAAGAGAGAATTCAAATTAATAGAGTGAGAGATAAAAAAGGAAAACATTATAACTGACATTAAAAAAATCCAAAATAGTTTGAGGAAATACCTTAAAACTCTATCTATAATCCATTAAAATGGACCTTATAAAATAAATGGACAGGCTTTTAAATTCATTCTAACCACCAAATATGAGAGAAGATTAACAATCTAAACAAATAAGGAGATCTAAATAGTAATAAAAAGCTTTCTCATGAAAATAGGCCAAGGCCCAGATGGATATACATCAGCATTCAACCAAATTTTCAAAGAATATCAACAACCAATACTTTTTAAATTACTCAAAGAAATGGAAGCAGAAGGCACTCCCCCAAATTCATCCATGAAACTATTGCAACTCTTCTAGGAAAAGCAAACTAACAAACACAAAATTATTACAACATCTCTGGATGAACATAGATTCAAAGTCCTCAATAAAAATACTTGCAAGCCAAATAAGGAACATATTTGAAAAAGATTATACGCCCTGATCAAGTCAGCTGAGATGCAGGAATAGTTCTACATAGCTATAATAAAAAAAAAACAGCATAATTCAAATGCAAAAACAAAACAGAACAAAAAGACATTTATATCAGTGGAAGAAAACAAAAGACCCAAATATAGGTTCATGTGGTTACAATCATCTGATATTTGACACAACTACATTCTGGAAAAAAGACCTACCTCATCTTCAGCAAATGGTACTGAGAAAACTGGATGTCTTCGTGTAGAAGAACTAAATTAGACCCATAGCTATCACTTTGCACAAAAAATAAACTACAAATGAACAAAGACTTTAGCATAAAACCTGAAAAGCAGAAACAAGCATTTTTTTAGTATAAAACCTGAAATGCAGTAGAAAAGTACTTTCACAAAAGAACCCTATTTTCCCAAGAATGAAGGCTGACAGATGAGGCTTCAAAACCCTAAAACACAAACATGAACATAAAGCTAAAACACTGTGCATAACAAAAAGTCAGATGAGTGAAGAGGAAGCCCCCAGAGTGAGAATCTTTTCCAGCTATACATCTGACTGAGGATGGAAGCTCAGAACACACACACAGAAGACAAGAAAACAAGCATTCCAACAATTGAAAAGTTGACTACTAAACTGAGCAGTGGTGGTGCACACCTGTAATCCCAGCACTTGGGGGGCAGAGGCAGGCAGAGCTCTCTGAGTTGAGGCCCACCTGGTCTATAGAGATAATTCCAGGACAGCTAGGGCTATTACACAGAGAACCTCTGTCTCAAAAAATTTTTAAAAAAGGTGGACTTGTATCTCTGAAAAGAGAAGATTCAAAAGAAGAAATGAAAATGACTAATATCTCAAAAGATGTTCAGCATCCTTAACAATTAGGGATATAAAAATAAAAACAACTTTGAGAATTCAATTGCAATAGATATTCTTGGCTATCAATTGTTTATATCTGGAAGTAACTAATACCAAAATGTCTGGGCACAACTTTGAGGGCATTTTTTTTAATTAAATCATTTGAAGTGAGAAGACAAACATTTAATCCACATCTTTTGATGTGGAAAAATTCACCTTTAATCTGCACCACACCTTCTGATGGAAGCCTATATAAAGGATATGGAAAAAAGGAAGTGTTCACTCTTTGCCTACTTGCTCTTGCTGGCAAGTTTATTCCTTCACTGGTATTAGAGTCTACTTCTTTCAGATTCTGATGTATACTGAAGAGCAAATGAGACATCCGGTATTATGAACTGAACAACGACTGGATTCTTGGACCTTCCATTGGTAGACAGCCATTGTTGGACTATCTGGACCACAGCCAGTAAGTTATTTTGATATATCATTTGCATAAATCAGTACACACACATAAATATGTAGGTGTATGTATGAATATATATATATATGTACAAAAATACACACTTTATAAGTTTCATCCCTCTAGAGAACCCTAATAAATCATCTTACCCCAGTCAGAATAGGTAAGATCAAGTGACAACAAATATTAATATGGATATAAGTATTGGTCGGATTGCAAACTGGTAAAGTTACTATGGAAATAAGTGTGGAAAATTCTCAAATAGCTAAAAATAAAGCTACCATATGATTATTCCTCAGCATATGCCTAAAGAACACCACATCACGATTCACAGATACCTGCTCAGTCATGTTCACTGCTGTTCTATTCACAACAGATAGAAAGGGAAACAACCTAAGTGTTTTCCAACTGAAGGATGAGGAAAGAAAATGAAGCATTACACACAATGAAATTCTACCCAGCTGTAAAGAAAAAAATGAAATAACGAAATTTGCAGGTGAATGGATGAAACGAGAAAATATTATAGTGAATGAGGCAACCAAGACCTAGAATGACAAGCACTGCATGTGTTATCTGGGACTACCAGCTCCGAATCTTTAGATCTGAGTATATAACCTAGAGCAACCGCAAATAACAGAAAAGTAAAGAGGGATTATGGTGGGAGGCATGAGCATTAGATAGGGAGTAGCAGAACACAGTTGCTGTGAAGGAGAAAATGAGAAAAAGAGGTCATGGAGACTAGCTTGGCGAGTAGCAGAGAGGGCACAGAGAGTGAGAGGAGAGACAAATAACACTAAGGATAGTTGATAATGCCATAAAGAATCATTTTCTGTTTACTTTAAGTTATATATAATATTAAGTTTATGTGCATATATAGAGATATATATGCTTTAGCTGAAGTCGCATTGCTTGAGGTGGCAATGCTCCCCTTCAAAGCATAGGCTAACATAACCCCCAATGGCAGGCATGGTAAACTTTATTTCAAATTATTGATCAGGAGAATCCAACAGATCCCCAAAATATTATAGGCTATGCCTTAGGTGTCTTCTGGAAAAAGAAGTTAGCACACTAATACTGAAGGCACCCTTCAGGCACAGGTCATGGAGGAGAACATTCTGATGCCACTTTGATAAACCAGGATAGTTTCTGACTGCTCTCTAAACACACACCTTCATGTCCACAGAAGGTTGCTCTCACCCCTCTTCAAAGCAGCCTCTCTTCACAGCTGATATACAATTACAGAAATTGTGCATAATTACAAATGCTCATAGCACCCAACTACTAATCTTGAGGTGACCATCCCCACTTGATATATTTACACAACAACTTCTATACTTTAGACCTAGGCGACATATGGAAGAGGTGGCAGAAAGGCTGAAAGACGTCTGTTGCAAGACAATTTCTCTTTCTTTTTTTTAAAACTGTAAAATCTTGCACAAAAGATGGAAGAGTAAAATAAAGGGATGGTATCTGTGGGAAGGTGTTGTAAGAGGCTGCTGCTTGTTCCTAGCTGCTCAGCCCCAAAATAATCACACAGAAACCATATTATTTGCAATACTGTTTGGCCAATAGCTTAAGCATATTTCTTGCTAACTCATATCTCAAATTAACCCATCTCCATTAATCTGTGTATCACCACGAGGCTATGGCTTACCATGTAAAGTTCCAGCATCTGTCTTTGGTGGGGCTACATGGCTTCTCACTGACTCCGCTGTCCTTCTCCCAGCACTAAGTTTAGTTTTCCCCACCTGGCTTTACTCTACCCTATCACAGGCCCAAGACAGTTTCTTTATTAACCAATGGTACTCACAGCATACAGAGAAAAATAAAGGGGAATAAATGGTATTAAAGATATATTGCAAAGAATTCTCAAAAATAGAATAAAATATATTATTTTAAAAATTAGGGCAGTTTTTTTCTTTGCACATATTTAGAATTCAGTTTCTTCAAATATATAATTTAAAATAAGTCAAAATCTAAATGACAGTTTTAAAAGAAGATAAACATTCAGTTAAACATAATCAAAGTAAGTGAATTTTTATCCACATAAAACCTGAAATGTAGTTTATTACATACCACAGCACTCGGGGCACTTTGGATGTTTCAGGACATTTATCCCATAACCGGGATAGCAGCGGTTAATCCACACCATTTGAAGGGTTCCTTCAATGTAGTATATTTCAGGCAGTGGCTCCATACGTTTGCCCAAGACTTCTACTTGCTGATTAAAAAATCTCTCTATGAGATTTTTAGCCTACATTTGAAATAGAATTTTAAAAACTAATTATCTGTAAGGCTAATATAAATTTAGAACAAATAATGTAGAGGAAAAAGTCTCAAATTTTTTATCTGTAGTTAAGATACATACAACACACAAAAAGGAAAGTCTACCATTCATTTTAAACAGTCAGTTATTTAAAGTTAAACACATTATGAAATTAAATTAATTTATAATATTTTATAAGTCACTAAGAAATATGTATTCTATCACCCCCTTCCTTACTTTATGAAGGAAAATTAGGCTTATAAACAAGATAAAATGTGGTAAGTTCTGGCTCTTTGTTATAATTAAATTTACAAATACTAAGACATCATTCTGACAGATATCTTGATATTGGCAATACTGGCTCTGACTTGGCTGCAAAGAGGAATAAGAGGCAGTGTTTTCCTTTATGGAGTCACACCTCTAAATAAAAATAAGGTCAAGAACTCAAACTCACTTTCCTCTACAACAAGAATCTTTATCTCTAGTCTAGTCAGAAGCATGGATAACTGGGCACACTGTTCTTGAACCTCAACTTGTCTAACTTCTTTGGATACTTTCATAAGTCTATTATTTCCATGAAAATTAAAGAATTATTAAACCCTTTTAAATAAGCTACACTCAACATAAATACAAATTGTGCTTTTCTTTTACTCAATTACTTGCATGTTTTCCCATATTAAATATTTTCCAATTTTGATAAGTTCTGTCTGATGAATTTTTTACATTTATTTGGTCAAACATAATTTTCATTTAAAGAAATACTAAAAAAAATTAGTAATAGAAAGCTGGAGAGATGGCTCAGCAGTTAAGAGCACTTGTCACTCTTACAGAGGGGATTGAGTTCCATTCCCAGCACTCACATGGCAGTTTATCGTTTCCTGTAACTCCAGTTCCAGGGATCTGGACTCTTCCAGTCCTCAGTACATAGCACATGAAGTGCACTTACATACATGCTGGGAAAATACTCATACACCTAAAACAATTATATACAATCTGATATCTAATTGCTAGCATTTAAATGTGTTATTATTCAAAGTTTAAAGGAGACAAATCACAATCATTCAGAATCCTATGCAAAAATAAATGTAAAATAAAAGCTTGACAGAATCACAACTGATTGGTTAAGAGAAACAACACCCTTCACCATAGCCACAAATAGCATAAAATATCTCGGAGTAACTCTAGCCAAACAAGTGGAAGACTTTTATGACAAGAACTTAAATCTTTGAAGAAAGAAATTGAAGAAGACACCAGAAAGTGGAAAGATCTCTCATGCCCTTGGGTAGGCAGAATTAACATAGTAAAAATGGCAATCTTACCAAAAGCAATCTACAGATTCAATGCAATGGCCATCAAAATCCCAGCAAAATTCTTCACAGACCTTGAAATAATGGTACTCAACTTCATATGGAAAAGCAAAACACCTAGGATAAGCAAAACAATCTTCCAAAAAAAAAAAAAAAACCACAGAAAAGAACTTCAGGAGGCATCACAATCCCTGATTTCAAACTCTACTATAGAGCTACAGTACTGAAAACAGCCTCGTATTGGCATAAGAACAGACAGGTGGACCAATGGACCGAAATTGAAGACCCGGATACTAATTCACACACCTAAGAACACCTGATTTTTTTGATAAAGACACAAAAAAAAATCAAATGAAAAAAGAAGGCATATTTAACAAATGGTGCTGGCATAACTGGATATCAACATGTAGAAGAATGAAAATAGACCCATATCTATCAGCATGCACAAAACTCAAGTCCAAATGGATCAAAGACGTCGACATAAAGCCAACCACAATAAACCTCATAGAAGAGAAAGTGGGAAGTACATTTGAATGCATTGGCACAGGAGATCACTTCCTAAATCTAACCCCAGTAGCACAGACACTGAGAGAAACAATTAATAAATGAGTTCTCCTGAAACTGAAAAACTAAACTGAAAAACTTCTGTAAAACAAAGGACACAGTCAACAAGACAGAACGACAGCCTACAGAATGGGAAAAGACATTCACTAACCCCACATCAGACAGAAGTCTGATCTCCAAAATATAGAAAGAACTCAAGAAATTAGTCATCAAAAGAACAAATAATCCAATAACAAAAATGGAGTACAGACCTAAACAGAGAACTCTCAACAGATGAATCTAAAACGGCTGAAAGACACTTAAGGAAATGTTCAGCATCCTTAGTCATCAGAGAAATGCAAATCAAAACAACTCTGAAATTCCATCTTACACCTGTAAGAATGGCCAAGATCAAAAACACTGATGACAACTTATGCTGGAGAGGTTGTGGGGTAAAGGGAATACTCATGTATTGCTGTGGGAATGCAAACTGGTACAGCCCCTTTGGATGTCAATGTGATGATTTCTCTGGAAATTGGGAAACAACCTTCCACAAGACCCAGTAATACCACTTTTGGGTATATATCCAAAGGATGCTCAGTTGTGCCACAAGGACATGTGCCCAACTATGTTCATAGCAGCATTGTTTGTCATAGCCAGAACCTGGAAACAACCTAAATGCCCCTCAACCAAAGAATGGATAAGGAAAATGCGGTACATTTACACAATGGAGTACTACACAGCAGAAAAAAAAAGACTTCTTGAAATTTGTAAGCAAATGGATGGAGCTAGAAAACATTATTTTGAGTGAGGTAACCCAGACACAGAAAGACAATTATCACACATACTCACTCACAAGTGGTTTTTAAACATAAAGCAAAGAAAACTAGCCTGCAAATCACAATCCCAGAAAACTTAGGCAACAATGAGGACACTAAGAGAGACATACAGTTTTAATCTATATGGGAAGTAGAAAAAAGACAAGATCTCATGAGTAAATTGGGAGCATAGGGACCTTGAGGGAGGGTTGAAGAGGAGGGGAGAGGCAGGGAGGGGAGCAGAGAAAAATGTAGAGCTCAATTAAAAATCAATAAACAAAAACAAAGGCAGAAGTTCTTACAAGTAAAGTTCTAAGGAAACACAACTGTCAATTCAGGCTATTATAATTGCAAAACTTTCTTTCCTAAGTAAAGGAAAAAGTAAAAACGTTCCATGATAAAAACAGACTGAAAGAGTATGACCATTAAACCAACTCTGCAAAAGCTATTGCAGAGGAAAATTTCAAACTGACAAGAATAATAAACATACTCTAGAGACCAGAGGGAAAAACAGTGACAGGGTAGTCAATCAAAAGAGATCTAAGGAAACAAAACAAAATTAGCAAGACTGCAAAAATAATTCATCTCTCAGTAAGAATCTGAAATTTAAGTCTTAATTCCCTATTAAATACTGGAGAAAATGACAGGATTCCCTTTTCCTTCTTCAAAGGAACACACCTCATGCTCAGGGATGGACACTAACTCAGAGAGTAAAAAGGGTGAAATGGGGGTATTTCTAGCAATGCAACTAAGAAACAATTAAGAAAAGCTATTCTAACAAATGTCAAAAAGGACTTCAAATACTTTTCAGAACACACAGTGAAAGTCTCTTCATACTCTAAAGGTATAATTCATCAAGAGAATATGACAATTCTAAACACATACATCCCAACGAGGTACACTGAACTTCATAAAACAAACACTAATAGATATAAATCAACAGATCCATTCTAACACAGTTATACTAGGTAACTTCAATACATCATTTTCACCAACAGGCAGGTAATTCAGTCAAAAAATAGAGATACACTAGAGTTAAATGATTCCATGAATCAAATGTACCAAACAGGTATGTATAGAACATTTCACCCAAACACTAGAAATACACAATTTTCTTAGCAGTCCATAAACTTTTTGGAATATATTGGAATATATTTGGAATATTCTGGGCCAAATATGACTCAAAAAGAGTACAGAAAATGATATATTATATATTGTATTCTATTAAAAATATGAACATTCAAGAAAATACATAAATATAAAAACTCATGGAATTAAAAACTACTATTTAATGCTGCATGGAGCACTAAACCAGATACAACAGAGCTGACACACACATGAACTCACAGAGACTGGCAGCATGGGGTCCTAGCACTGAGAAGGAAATAGACATGAACCCTTCCCTAATTAGAAGCTATCTCTAACTGACAGACACTCTCCAATGGAGTCTCACTGGGTACACAAACTACACTTAAGGGGCAGGCCCTATGATCAGCAAAGATAGCCAACACAAAACAATGACATTTCTAGAGATATTTTATCTCCTAATTATTTGCGTACCTTTTATTTTTTACCTTACTTGTTGTCTGATGTGGGATGTCCTTCTATATATGTGTTGCTTTTATTGGTTGATGAATAAAGCTGTTTCAACCAATGACTTAACAAAGTAAAGTCAGGCAGGAAATCCGAACAAAGAGAGAGAGTAGGCAGAGTCAAAGGGACGCCATGTAGCCAACAAAAGAGAAAGATGCCATAACAATACAGGTAAGCCACAGCCTCATGGTGATACACAGATTAATAGAAATGGGTTAATTTAAGATGTAAAAGCTAGCTATGAATGTGCCTGAGCCATTGACCAAAGAGTGTTGCAATTAGTTTTTCTATAGTTATTCAGATCTAGGCAGCCAGGAAACAAAAGCACAGTCTCTTTTTACAAATTACACCCAAATGTTTGGTAAGAATTTCCACATAAAGCCTGAGAAATCATTAAAAAAAAAGAATTCTAGACAGATAAGAACAGTCAAGCACAGATTCTTGAGGGAACGTTGTCTCAGATGGACTCTGTTAGAAGCAAGCACAGGCACAGCTCTTTAAGAGAGGCATCCTGACTTAACATTAGTGGTAAAAAAAAAAAAAAAAAAAAAAAAAAAAACCTTGCAGCTATTTTAAGAGGCTCTGCCACCAAACACTTAAATCGTGCTTATGAGCAGCTAGTGGCAGGCTTCTTGGTGGTAGCATGGACCTTGAATCTCCACAGAGTTGTGGCAATAAATATGGTCACCAGTACCTCTGCCATGAAGCTAAACTCACAGAAATCTAAGAAATAGAGCAGAGCCAGTTGCCAAAGCTTCAGCTTTAATCCTAGTCATATTGCTTAGCAGACTAAAGACTCATGTGGTCAGAAAAAGACAGATACATACAGTAAATACAGATTCAGATAGAAAAAAGAACCTCAAAATAGGTTACAGTGTGTTTAAAAACATACATAGGCTTGGGAGAGGAAAGAAAAGGGATAGAGAAAGTCCTTAAAAAAGAATTAGAGTAGTGGACATGGTGGTATATGCCCTTAATCCCAGCACTTGGAAGGCAGAGGCAGGCAGATTTCTATGAGTTCAATGTCAGCCTGGTCTACAAAATGAGATCCAGGACTTGCAGAGAAGGCTTGTCTCAAAAAAAATTTAAAAATAGAAATAAAAGAAATAGAGTTTTAAAAAGTCATGTAAAGATAGAACATACACAAAGAACCTGGATTATGTATATTATTGTGTTTTCTTTGAAGTTGTTGACTATGAATGAGCTACCTACAAAGAGACATTTTATTGTACAAGCTGCTAAGCTAAACCAACATATATATTTCAGAGGTATTTTGACTGGAAAATTTAAGTCTAAAAATATGTTAGCTTGGAAAAGAGGTTCTGCTTTTGTTTCCATAAAGGATAGAAAGCTGTGGGTCCTTTACTGGCAACATATTTTGAACAAGCAAGACCTCCTGAAGCAACAACCCAGGTGGTCCAACATCCACAATAGCTTCAGAACTGCTGGATGAAAAGGGCCAAACACATAGGACACTGCATGAAAGACCTGATTAACAGAGCCCCCAATCAGCAGGAAATAGTCTAAAAATCTATGCATCAATTCAAAAATATTTTTTACAAATGTTCTTTTCACTTAAAGAAAGTTGATTATAAATGGCTAGTGGTCATACTCAAGGTCATATTAAAGAGAAAAAATGGGATATGATACAGAAATGAATACTTTACATTGGTATGGACTTTGGTTTATTGATACAAATTTAAGGTTAATTTTGTTTTATATATTTCTATTCTTGTTTAAAATCCTTCCTGGACTTAGGGGGAGCTGGGAGGACCTTGGCCTTAACATAGTGAAGGGAACCCTGATGGCTCTTTGGCTTGGAGAGGGGCGGAGTGGGGGTATGGGTGGAAGGGAGGGAAGGGAAGGGGGAGGAGGAGGGGAGGAAAAAATATTTTGTTTATGTATAAACATTTTTAAATGTAATATGCATTTAAAATTATGGATTAATATATATTCATCTATAATAGTCAAACTTTAGTCATGTTAGTTAGGTTTTCTAGATGTACAGAGATGTATTTCAGATGGATAGGTATTGTATTCTTCAAACCTTTAAAGGACCTATAGGATATGGCACTTAAAATGCTTTAAAAACTTAGATTTTTCTCAACAATGAGACATGTCTGCTTCTGGCAGTACCAATTACATCAGAGAGTTTGATAGGCATCGAAGAAACTTGTTAAGGAATTTGCCTTCGATGTGAAAGGCTAGTCATTTGGGCAACAAAAACTGCTCTTGCCTGTACTGCTTGATGGTATGCTGTATGAACTGGACATGCAGGACCCACAAAAAAGTGACTGCTGAACTGTCCAAAAGATGGGATGGTTCTTCAGGGTTCCTGCTTCATAGAAGAAACTGCCAGACATTCTGCAGGACACAGAAGAAAGCAACTGACGAACTTTGCCAGTACAAGGCAGAACAGATCTTCAAATTTCCTGCTTCATTGAAAAGTCTGCCAAATATTAGGGGCCTATATGGATGACAAAACATTACAGAAGAATGTTGGGTGGTGACTGTCCAGGTAGCAAGATATCTCTGTCATTTCTAGAACTTTGGAAGTTGCTTACAATACACTTTCTATTTATTTAGGTAATATTATATCCTTCTGGGATCTTTGATGGAGTTGAACACTAATAGTTATAATTATAGTTTTTCTCAGTTACAATAAAAGAAATTATATAAAAGTTCTAGACTCACAAAGACAGGATAAATCATAGAATATTTTCCTTAATTTGCCAAATGTAAATGGAATAAATATTGTTAGCTCTAACCAAACAAGTGGAAGACCTGTATGATAAGAACTTTAAATCTTTGAAGAAAGAAATTGAAGAAGACACCAGAAAATGGAAAGCTCTCCCATGCTCTTGGGAAGGTAGAATTAACATAGTAAAAATGGCAATCTTACCAAAAGCAATGTACAGATTCAATTCAATGCCCATCAAAATAGCAGCAAAATTTTTCACAGACCTTGAAGGAACAATACTCAACTTCATATGAAAAGCAAAACTACCCCCCCAAAAAACAGGATAGCCAAAACAAGAATGTACAATGAAGGAACTTCGGGAGGCTTCACAATCCCTGACTTCAAATTCTACTACAGAGCTACAGTACTGAAAACAGCCTGGTACTGGAGGACCAATGAAATCGAGACCAAGATATCAATCCACACAGCTATGAACACCTGATTTTTGACAAAGAAGCAAAAAATATCAGATGGAAAAAAGAAAGTATATTCAACAAATGATGCTGGCATAACTATATATCAACATGTAGAAGAATGAAAATATATCCATATCTATCACCATATAAAAAACTCAAATCCAAATAGATCAAAGACCTCAGCATAAAGCCAACCACACAGAACCTCACAGACAAAAAAAAGTGAGACATACACTTGAATACATTGGCATAGGAGATCACTTCCTAAATATAACCCCCGTAGCACAGACACTGAGAGGAACAATTAATAAATGGGACCTCCTGAAATTGAAAAACTTCTGTAAAGCAAAGGGCACAGTAAACAAGACAAAACAGAAGCCTACAGAATGGGAAAAGATCTTCACTAATCCCACATCTGACAGAGGGCTGCTGTCCAAAATATACAAAGAACTCAAGAAATTAGTCACCAAAAGAAAGAATAATTTCATTTTAAAAAAAATGGTGTACAGACCTAAACAGAGGACTCTCAACCTCAACAGAGGAATCTAAAATGGCTGAAAGACACTTAAGGAAATGTCCAACATCCTTAGCCACCAGCTGATATTCCATATTATACCTGTAAGAATGGCCAAGATCAAAAACACTGATGACAGCCTAAGCTGGAGAGGATATGGGGTAAGAGGAATACTCCTCCATTGGTGTGGGAGTGCAAGCTGGTACAGTCCCATTGGATATCAATATGGCGATTTCTCAGAAAATTAGGAAACAACCTACCTCAAGACCCAGCAATACCTCTTTTGTGTATATACCCAAAGGATGCTCAATCATACCACAAGGACATGTGCTCAACTATGGTCACAGCAGCATTGTTTGTCATAGTCAGAACCTGGAAACAAACTAAATGTCCCTTGACTAAAGAATGGATAAGAAAAATTATACAATGGAGTACTACACCACAAAAAAAAAAAATGACATCTTGAAATTTGTAGTCAAAGGGATGATCTAGAAAACATCATATTGAGTGAGGCAACCCAGACCAAGAAAGACAAATATCCTATGTAGCCAACCATACGTGGCTTTTAGACATACAGGGGGAAAAAAAGCCTACAATTCACAATCCTAGAGAACCTAGACAACAATGAGGACCCTAGGAGAGACATACATGGATCTTAACTACATGGGAAGTAGAAAAAGACAAGATCTGAAAAAATTGGGGAAATGGGGGCCATGAGAAAGAATAGAATGGAAGGGGAGGGGTGGGAGGGTACCAGAGAAAAATATATAGCTCAAAAAGACAAAAAAAGAACATAGACCTTTCTTCCAGAGGACACTGATTTGATTCCTAGAACCTAAATGGTGGATCAAAACTTCCTTTAACTCCAGTTCCAGGGAATCGGACACCCTCTTCTAGCCTCTATAGCATGCACATGGTGCACAGAAATACATGCAGACAAAACAGTATATAAAATAAATTTCAATTTACTTTTTGGTGAAAAATTCACATGGGACATAGAAATTTAATCTAATCCATCAGTAATCTCTGACATACAAAATGTCTTTGAAATAAGCCTAGAGTATTGCTATTTCTCAGCAAGTCTTATTGGCTGTTAGGTCTCAGGCAGTCCATGTTTCCAGAAATGAGTCTTCTTTCAATTCAAGTTGGACTATCAAAGGATTTCTGACAGTTAGATAAAAGCCAGCATTCATCAGGAACTTCTATCAACCATAAGAAGCCATATCCATTATCTGTGGCAGAAGAAACGTATGGCTCTCCACTGACAGATATATACAGCTATGTATTTACATATGTACATATATGTATTAGTTATCAGCATGCCACAGGCTGCCTCCAAGCTCCTCGGTGTCTATTTGCAAAAACTTCATTACATTTCAAAGCTTCTATGCTAGCGAGCACCCTAGGCCCTCTCACCCCTCTCTACTTTAAACTGCCAGGCCTGCTCCAGCTCAAGGACTTCCCTTCCCCTAGTTACTCATCCTTCTCATAACCCTCTATTCTCATTTCTCTCCTCCCTCTCTATCTCTCTCTTTCTCTCCCTCCCTCCCTCTTTCCCTCTCTCCTTTCCCCTCCCCCCTGTCTCTCTCCATACCTAGCCCTGGTCATGTCCAGTGTATTTCTTTTTCTCTCTGATCTGAACTCTTGCAGATGTCTCTGGATATTCTCTTTTATCCACAATAAAAACCTTTCCCCAATGGAGTTACCATTTCTGCAGGGTCTTCACTTAGCCCCCTTACATATATAAGTACAGTGCTAACAGTGCTGGACCCTTTGATACCTTCTGAGAAAGAGAAGCAACCAGGAACCCCATGACTAGGACATAATCTTAAATAAGTGATATAACCCCAAGAAGGGTAGTAATATACTTAGAATACTAGAACATGACTTGAGATTTATGCCTTTCCTAACTGTGTTCAACACCAGCCTTATAAAAATTTAAATAAGGGATAACATATGTTTGGTGAATAAGGTATGTCTGATAAATAAGGTTTATAAATTCCTAAAGTTACTCAGGTTAACAAAGTGACTTGAAGATATATGTCTAGCTTCTTTGTCTTTGCTAATATATTACATTTTAGCTATTTGAATAAACTGAGTCTTACAAAAAAAGAACCTGTAATATTCTGTAATGGGTATACTATGAAAAAAAATAAGGTTCCATGTCTTTCTATGAATTGCATCTATGGCTTAATGTCTTATTTTGATGCCAAAAGATCATCTATTAAATCTACCACTCAAACTTTAAGGCTCAAATTTAAAAGGGACAAAGCTGTGAAACTCTTGTCCTATGAAACCTAACTTGTAAACTGTTAAAGATAATTACGGCATGCAAGTTAATGCTCAGTTACTTTATAAATGACCAAATTCTTTATTGTGCTCAGAAATAGACTCACAGTCATTCTAAGCACAAATGTAATTTACAATGACAAGCTTTATTTAGCCTCCTCTTGAAGTAGGACAATGGTCTTATACTCTGTAAAGGTTTGTCAGTTGTATGGGCTTAATAAAATGCTGGTTGGCCAGTAGTCAGGCAGGAAGTACAGGCAGGGTAACCAAAGCAGGAGAATTCTGGGAAGAGGAAAGGTTCAGTCTGCAGTCATCACTGAGGAAGCCAGACACGGAGGAAGCAAGATGATAACACCTCACTGATAAAAGGACTAGGTGGGACAGAAACCTCAGTCAACATCCTCTGTGTATTTTTCAAGGTTAAACCTAAAGCAAGTAACTAAAAAGATAGTTTGTTAATAGATAATAGTCCTCTAATTCTTCAGGTATATGATGAATATTATATTTAAACTACTTAATGAAAACAAGTTTCCTGTAATGGACAGAAATGCTAGCAGCTTTTTCTGATATTCTGGGTAGTAAAGATATTTAAATATTTTATTGTTATTTTATTTTAAATTCTGTATACAGAGTTTAAATACTGTACATGTTTGTATTCATGACTGCAGAGACAGAAGAGTGCATGGAATCCCCTGAACCTGCAATTACAGGCAATTATTATCCTCCTAATGAAGGTGACAGGAAGAAAACTCATGTCATCTGCAAGAGCAGTGAAGGCTCTTAACTACTGAGCCACTTCTCCGGGCCCAGGTCTGCTGTTTAATCTTATATGTGAATTTCCCTGTTTTCCTTGTGGTATAATTTTATTTTGTTCCATTATGACTGGAAAATATATTTTACATGAGTATATATTTCCTATGTATAAAGACTTGCTTCATGTTCAATACATGTTTTCTATTCTACACAACTTCCCAGGTTCACTTAGTGGCTTCTGCTACCATGCAGTCTGTCATTGTTCATACAATGTTCTATATATGTGCTTTAATATAATCTATTTGTATTATTTGTCAGTTTCTCTATTTCTTAACGATTTGTACGTGTGGTGGCTTTGCACATTAAGGCAAGCATGATATTTACTTTTATGATGCTGCTCCTGAGTCTTCTCTTTGGTTCTCTTAATATTTGTTTTTTACATTGAGGAGTTCAGATAGTAGGTGCTTGTTTTTAACTGTTACCTCCTGTTGTTTACTGGACATTTCATCACTATATAATTCCTTTCTATGTTTCTTACAGAAGTTTTCCACTTAGTCATTTTCTTTGAGATTAGTCCAATCTCTTTTGGCTATAATTTTATTTTTCAGCCTTTTACTTTAAGCTTTATATGTTCTTATATCTAAAGTGAGTCCCTTATACTAAATATATGCCTAAATCATGCTATTTCTCAAGTTATGCAACCTCTATTTTATGTTGTGTGTTTATTTAATATTTAATATTTTTAATACCTAAGGGTTTAACAATACCAATCTTGTTAATTGTTCTTTGCATTTTTACAGCATTTTGTCCCACTTTTTCCCACTTCTGTCTTCTTTTGTGTGTAGTTAATATTTAAAATACTTTTCTTAGAATTTCTTCTCATTTCTTTTCAAATACAGTGTACAGATACTTTGTGATTATTTTGTCCATTACAGAAAGCAACATTGCAACAATCCATTTAAACCGATAAGTTATCATTAGTTATCATTAGTTATACACAGAAACTCTCCTTCTTTATAGCTATCTCCTTCATTACACCTTCATTATATTTACTTACTGCTTTCATCACTCTGAGTCTCATATAGAAATTAAATTAAAACCAAATATCACTAATGCAGAGATTTATATTTCTCATTATACTTTTAAGATAACTTTTTTTTTTGGTTTTTCGAGACAGGGTTTCTCTGTGGCTTTGGAGCCTGTTCTGGAACTAGCTCTTGTAGAACCAGGCTGGTCTTTACTCAGAGATCCGCCTGCCTCTGCCTCCCAAGTGCCGTGATTAATGGTGAGTGCCACCACCACCCGGCTTGTTTATCGTTTCCTTCTGAGCAGGCTAGTAATAATGAGCTTGCTTAAGCTACAAATGTGATTAATATGGCTTGGCTGCAGAGATAAAGATGGCCATAAGAAAAGGGGATTCAAACACAAAATAA
This sequence comes from Arvicola amphibius, assembly GCF_903992535.2. Classification (NCBI taxonomy): domain Eukaryota; kingdom Metazoa; phylum Chordata; class Mammalia; order Rodentia; family Cricetidae; genus Arvicola; species Arvicola amphibius. The sequence continues at coordinate 74,906,307 of NC_052047.1, forward strand.
AAAACATGGCAGACTTTGCTGTCTTTCTTTGCATTTTAGTCCCTAATAAGATACTCTAAAAATAGTCTTAAGTATTGGATATAATAAGATTAAAATGTCTAGCAAAATGGTTCATTTAAATGTGTTATAGAAAATGTGTTCAAGACAGCTAAAATTATGTTTTACTCATGCTTCAGATATGGCTTTCCTGAGTTTAAGCTGGGATATAAATATTTATTTAAAAAATATTTTAAGGCTGGAGAGATTAGTAACGAGTAAAGTGTTACATAAGCATGAGAGCCCAAGTGTGGATCCCAGCACCCAGGTCAAAGGCAAGAACAGCAGCAGATACCTGCAACTCTATAGAATTACTGGGACAGAGACAGGTAGGGAGAGACGGAAGGAGAGAGAGAGGGAGGGAGGGAGGGACGGAGGGAGGGAGGGAGGAGGGAGGGAGGCAGGGAAGGAGGGAGGGGTGAGGGTAGGAGGGAGGTGAGTGATGGAGGAGGAGGGATGGGAGGGAGGGTATGGGAGGGAGGGAGGGGGATGGGGAGGGGGAGGGGAGGTAGGATTCTTCGTCTTTTTTCTTTACCCTTCGAGGGAAGGAGGACAGCCAATTACGATAAATGGGCATGGAGGTTGAGATAGATCAACAAACAAGGACACTTGTCATGCAAGTTGGATGGCCTAGGTTAGATTCTTAGACCCAGGTAAAGGAAAATATCAGTTCCCCAAATTTCTCCTCCAACATCCATGTGTGTGGTGGCAAACACACTTCCACATGCACATCATGTGGGCATGCACACACACAAATATTTTTAAAGGATCAAGAAAACTGTAGGTATATTTTTGGTAAAAGTTTTTTAAAGAGAAAATATTTTTAGATGAGGAAATATTTTAGACAGTAGTCTTGTTCTAAAATAAAGAATAATTCCAAAATGGAAACAAAAAGAATCAAGAATAAACCATACATCTCATCACTAAATGTCTATGTCACAAAAGATATCAAAAGAAGAAAATTGAAAAATGGTACACAATGAGTGAGCTCACTACAGTGAACAGAGGACGGTGCACGATGAGTGAGCTCACTACAGTGAACAGAGGATGGAGCACGATGAGTGAGCTCACTACAGTGAACAGAGGATGGTGCACGATGAGTGAGCTCACTACAGTGAACAGAGGAAGGTGCACCATGCGTGAACTCACTACAATGAACAAAGGATGGAGCACGATGAGTGAGCTCACTACAGTGAAAGGTCAGACATGATGTCTAAGGTCAGGCTTTGCTCTGCACTTCTTTCATTGGACATCTGACCTAGACATTATGAGGAAGCTGCAAAGGCAGGAAATTCCATGTTAACTTGGAAATTTGGCTTTTGGATATGCAACAGCAGGAACAGAATAGTTGCAACCCTTTCTGCTGTAATTCAATAGAAACAAGAGTAATTCAAATAATATACTTAGTCCTGGGAAACAATACATTTTCCTGGTAAATAAGAATTTGCCTCCTTAATCAACACAATCAAATTGAAGACCCAGAAATAAGTCCACATACCCACGGACACCTGGTTTTTACAAAGTCAAAAATGCACATTGGACAAAAGACAGCATCTTCAACAAACGATGTTTGTCAATGAGGCGGCTGCATGTAGAGACGGCAAACAGAGCCATATTTACCACCCTGCAAAAACCGCAGAACCTACCTCAACATAAAAGATACCCTGAATGCAGAAGAAGCTAAATAAACAATAACCTTTATTTCATTGATACAGGAATGCACTTTCTGGACATTAAATGACACCAATAGTACGTAGTAATAAGACCAACAATTAATAAATGGGTCCTCATAAAACTGAAAGGCTTCTATATGCAAATAACATGATCATTTTAACAAACTGGCAGCCTAGTAAATATAAAGTGCTTTACCAATTATGTATCTGATAAAGGCTTAGTACCTAAAATATGTATAGAATCAAAAAATCCTGAACATTCAAAAATGTGGTAAAGATCTAAGATGAGTTCTCAAAAGATGCAACATTAATGGCTGAGAAACACTAAAGTTCAACATCCTTACCCATGAGGAAAATACAAATTAAAACTACTTTAAGATTTCATATTACCCCAGTGAGAATGTTCAAGTCATTAAAACAATGATAACACATGCTGGCAAGGATGAAGGGACAGGAGAGCATTTGCTCACTGCTGGTCAGATTGCAAACTGGTACAGCCACTATGAAAGTTGGAGTGGCAGTTCAACAGTACTACCTCAGGTAGCTCATGTTGTGGTAGATAAAATATCTCACTTCCATTTTCTGTATAATGGCTTTGTTTTTTGAATAATGATAATCTAAGTCCTTTTCTTAACAAATATGCAATAAAAAATACTGAGAAACCTTATGACTTATGACACCACAAAAGATAGACATTAAATATTCTAGTCACTTGTGCATTTAGAGAAAAAGGATCAAGAAACTCACAATTTAAAGAGTCATAAGTGCCTGTCTGCTGCTTCTATAATAACATAGGAAGCAAAATCAAGCACTGCCTTTTCTTAATTTAATACAAAGGGCAGGCATATTTCAAAGAAAAGAACAATTACATTTTACTCAAGTGCTTCCCTGTCAAGGATATAAAGATCTGATGTTTGCTGACACATGCCAGGGTGTTCAGAGGCCTACCCATTCCATACCGGAAAAACTCAAAGTTGTAAACTCTACAGTTAAATCTATTCTAAGTCTCCACAGCCACAAGAGCACTGGAGGATACAGTTACTTACACTTGTGACCTTTTTGAAGACTTGAAATTTTTTTCAAACATTAAAAAGGATATTTTATATTCTTATGTAAATCTCACATATGAACTATCAGTAGCTATAACCTTACATTTTTTTCTTCCTTTGTTGCTTTTCCTTTAGGAATTTCTGACATATATAAATGTGTGTATACAAATATATATATATATATATATATATATATATATATATTGATAATTAGAGTCTCACACTGTTTTCCCTTTAGTCTATAACATTATTAGATTCCTTCATGGAAATCTTGTTTCCTCTTTGGCACATTCTCAATGTATAGCGAGCAATGTATAGTTTATAGACTAAAGGTTCCCACTTCTAAACTCAGAAATTTAGACACTGAAGACAGCTGCCACAACAATGAGATTGATATATACTGATATTGCCATTCTAGCAGCACAAGGCAAATCTGTATCATAACTTAAAAAGGATGCTGTGTATATACCTGACAACTCAGATAATGGATAGTCTCAGTGCCCCATGGTTAAGACCCCCTCTTTAATATGTCTCAATTCTCCCTCCAACTTGATTTACTAGTATTATGGTTATCAGGTATCTCAAGATGCTAATCTTGAGGTCAGGCATAATAACAAGCTGCTATGTGCTTTATTGTTTATATGGTTTGGTGTCCTGAGCAATGGTGTCATTTCTTCCATATTCTAAAAACTGGTTATCCTTCAATCTCCAAGTACAAATCTTCTAAGTCTCCTTACAACAGACAGGATGAGATTTTTGAGCATTGAAAAGGTAGACTATGTTTAGCTGGTAAGAAGCTATGGAAATGAATCTTCAGCAGTAAATAAACCTTAAGTTTAAGGGATCAAAGTTTCATATAGGAAAGTTGAAGCAAGCTGAAAAAAATTAAACAGGTAAAATTTAGGAAATATTAATTTCTGTCACCTACATCTGGTTGAAGTCTCCCACCAGCTAAGAGTCAAGATTTCCACCACAATTAACATTAATGGAAATGGGGCTCGTATGGAGAGCATATTCCTCTTATAGAGAGACTGTATATAAGAATGCTAAAGCAGCATGGAGCCGTGCTTTAGCCTTACACATGTGTGTCCACTGAGTATGGCCTCACACCTTTCAATACATAAACCTGAAATTTTCTAGAATTATATATCCAAAATTAAACTTCAATAACAGTAAAAAATATCTCAACTTTTTTTTTGTTTTCTTTAACTGATTTTATTGAGCTATACATGTTTCTCTACTCTCCTCCTTCTCCCTCCCTTTCAACCCTTTTCCATGGTCCCCATGCTCCCAATTTACTCAGGAGATCTTGCCATTTTCTACTTCCCATGTAGGTTAGATCCATGTATATCTCTCTTCTGGTCCTCATTTCTGTCTCGACTCTGGGATTGTGAACTGCAGGCTGGTTTTCTTTGTTTTATATCTAAAGGCCACTTAGACCCAGCAATACCACTTTGGGTATATACCCAAACGTTGCTCAATTGTACCACGAGGAAATGTGCTCAACTATGTTCATAGCAGCATTGTTTGTCACAGCCAGAACATGGAAACAACCTAAGTGGCCCTCAACCAAAGAATGAATAAGGAAAATGTGGTACATTTACACAATGGAGTACTACATAAAGAAAAAATAATGTGCCGGGTGGCGGTGGCACACGCCTTTAATCCCAGCACTCGGGAGGCAGAGGCAGGCGGATCTCTGTGAGTTCGAGACCAGCCTGGTCTACAAGAGCTAGTTCCAGGACAGGCTCTAAAACTACAGGGAAACCCTGTCTCGAAAAACTAAAAAAAAAAAAGAAAAAAGAAAAAGAAAAAATAATGTCATCTTGAAATTTGCAGGCAAATGGGTGGATCTAGAAAACATCATATTGAGTGAGGTAACCCGGACCCAGAAACACAAATATCATATGTACTTACTCATATCTCAACTTTCTATTCAACCCTAGATGACCTAGGATGACATTATAAACTATAATCCCAGATAATGTACTCCAGAAACCACCTTATTAACTCACTTATACAAAAAACTTTTTTAATAAGTGCCTTAGTAATATTTTGAAATCTAACTTCAGAAATCACCAAAATCATGCATAAACCTACTGTAAAGACACAACCATGACAATTATGCATGACCCTCAAGCTTAGGCTGTACTCTCCTTTTCTTAAGCAGTACTATATTAGCCACCATGTTTAAAGGTATATTAAAATATCTTTTTAATAAGCTCTAATTCTGCTTCAAAGTGATATGTCCTGAATTTTTTTCTTTTTACAATAAATTCAATAATCTGAGCCCCCATCTTAGTAGCTGTCTCTTAAAAGAACTCCCTAGGCTGGTACAGAATAGTGTAGAGCTATCTACTGCTCTGCCCCACTACCACTGACAAGCTAGCATTCAACGATCAACCATGTTAATACATCACAGTTCTATTTAAAAGCACATTTTTTCCTCAACTGATAGAAGAAAATGCACCTTAAAATGTTACCACACATCCATGACAAAAAAAATTGAGAATAAAAATAATTAACAGAATCCAAACCACATAGCAGTTCTAAGGCCATCAGAGGGAATATTAAAAGACTGAAGCTTTTCTTCCATGATAAAGAAAAAGAAACCTGGTTTGATTCTCTATTTAAAATAGTCTGGGGAAATCACCAGTACAACAAATAAGGAAATAGAAGAACAATTCTATTTGGGAAGAAAACTTTAACATTATCTCTGTTTGTAAATGAAATAATCTTATAAGCAGCAAACCTAGAAGCTTCCACACTGCCATTAACTTGGAAAGCTAAAATAAATAAATTCATGGGAGCCATAGGATGCATAATTTATAGGAAACAAAACAATTGGCTTACCATATATTAAAAAAGAAGTATGCTCAAGGGAAATTAAAGTCGTGATTCCACTTACAATAGCATCAAAAAGAAAGTTAGCCAAGAACATGAAGAACCTGTTTGCAGGAGATTATAAAATGTTGCTTAGGAATTAACTTTCCTGTGCAGTTCATTGTAGCAGGGACTTACATGTCTAAAATGCCAACTGACTCCTAGATATCAGCAGCTTGGCCCTCAAGCAAGGTGTTTTAATGCTTAATGGACTTTGATAGCACACATTAAGATCTCAGAGCTATGACTGCTTCCACACTTCACAACACACTTGCACTTGGGACATACTCCTTAGAACATTAGCCACCCAGGGAGATGATCTGTGGGGTCTCAAGGGCATGCACACAGAGTATAAGCAACTGTACTCATTAGAGGCTGGTGGTATGCAAGGAAGGGAAGCTACCGAGGATAGCAGCTCTGTTAAACAACTAAGACCTGTCCAGCACCAGCCTACATCATAGGAAAGACTAGTCTCCAAACTCCAATGATCCATCCGCTTTTCAACCTGGAGGACAGTAACTCTAGGAAACCTAAAAAAACTGCTTGAATTGGGATGAAGAGGATTGAAAGATGCTCAATGGTAAACAGAACTTGCTACACACTCAGTCCCATCAATTTACCTGCAAATTTCAAGATGTCATTGATTTTAACCACTGAGTAGTAATGTAGCACATTTTCTTTATCCATTCTTTGGTTGAGGGACATCCAGGTTGCTTCCAGGTTCTTGCTATTACAAATAATGCTGCTATGAGCAGAGCTGAGTAAAGGTCCTTGTGTTATGTGTGCATCCTTTGGGTATATGCCCAAGAGTGGTATTTCTGGGTCTTAAAGTAGATTGATTACCAGTTTTCTGATAAACTGCCATACCAATTTCCAAAGTGGTTGTACAAGACTGCACTCCTGCCAGCAATGAAGAAATGCTCCCCATATTCCAGCATAAGCTGTCATCAGTGATTTTTATCTTAGTTATTCTGACAGGTGTAACATGGTATCACAGAGTGGTTTTGATTTGCATTTCCTTGATAGTTAAGGATGTTGAGAAAATCTTTAAGTGTCTTTCAGCCATTTCAAATTCATCTGTTGAGAATTCTCTTTAGACCTATAAATTATTTTAATTGGATTATTCAGACCCAGAAAGACAAACATCATATGTACTCACTCTTAAGTGGATATTAGACATAAAGCAAAAAATAACCAGCCTACAGTCAACAACACCAGAGAAGCTAGGACACAAGGAGGACCCTGAGAGAGATATACATGGATTCCTCTGGGAAGGGGAACTAGACAAGATCTCCTGAGTAAATTGGAAGCATGGGGCAGGGGGTGAAAGGTAAGAGTGGAGAGAAGAAGGGGAGGTGGGAAGAGAATATGAGGGGTCAGGATGGTTGAGTTGGGGTAAGGAAAGAGGGAGAGGAAAGAAAGAGATATCTTGACTGAGGGAGTCATTATGGGGTCGGCAAGAAACCTGGCACCAGGTAAATTCCCAGGAATCCACAAGGATGTCCCCAGCTAAGACTCCTAGCAATAATGGAGAGAGTGTCTGAACTGGCCCTCCCCTGTAACTAGGTTGATGACTACCTTAATTGTAATCATAGAACTTCTCCCAGCAATTGATGGGAGCAGATACAGAGATCCATATCTAAGCACTAGGCCAAGCTCCCAGAATCCAGTCAAAGAGAGGAAGGAGTGATAATATGAGCAAAGTAGTCAAGACCATGATGGGGAAACTCACACAAACAGCTGACCCAAGCTAGTGGGAGCTCACTGACTCTGGAATGACAGCTGAGGAACCTGCATAGGACTGAACTAGGCCCTATGAATGTGAGTGACAGCTGTGTGGCTTGGGCAGTTTGTGGGGCCACTGGTATGGAACCAGGATTTTGTCCCTAGTGCATGAACTGTCTTTTTGGAGCCCATTCCCTATAGAGAGATACCTTGATTAGCCTAAATACAGTGGGGAGGGCCTTGGTCCTGCCTCAAGGTGATGTGCAAGACCTTGAAGACTCCCTATGGGAGGCCTCACCTTCTCTAAAGAGTGGATGGAGGGTGGTGTGGAGGGAAGGTAGAGATAGCAGGAAGAGGAGAAGAAGGGGGAACTGGGATTGGTATGTAAAATAAAAATAAAAGATTGTTTTAAAAGAAAAGGGGGAAAAGCACTTGTTACTCTTGGAGAAGACCTGGATTCAGTTCCCAGAATCTACAGCACATGCCATCAGTAACTCCAATTCTGGGGATTCTGATACCCCTGAATTCTTCAGGCACCAGCACATACATGGGGATAAACATACATGTAGCCAGAACACTCATACACATAAAATAAAAATAAATTATAGGTTCAATGTCCTTTATTTATGGCTAGAAACCAATTATGAGTGAGTACATCCCATGTTCATCTTTTTGAGCCTGGGTTACCTCACTCAGGAGGATGTACTTAAATATAATTTTATAAACCTGATAGAGATTCTTAACAAGTAAATGAAAAATTTCCTTAAAAAAAGAGGAAAAGAAACAAAAAAATGGAAGAAATCAATAAATCCCTTAAAGAAAGTGAAGAAAAAACAATCAAGCAGGTGAAGCAAACAATTCAAAGAGTTCAAGACTTAAAAACTGAAATAGAGACATTAAAGAAAACACAAACCAGGGCAATTCTGGAAATGGGAAATCTGGGTCAATGAATAAGAACTACAGATACAAGCTTTGGAGTTGGATTGTGATCTCTCCTTCTCTAAACCCAAGCATGCTTATTAAAGTAAAATCCAAAATCTCTATCCCATGTCAAAAGAGCCACCGGATATGGAGCAGAACAAAAACAAATATTTAAGGACAATTTTATTGTCACTAATTGCATAATCCTTTGGCCTTATACTGACTCTTTAAAAGTTTTTCTTAAGGTATGAAATATATAACATTAATATATATATACATACATATTTATTCTAAACTTTTTATCATGATATTAATTGTCTTATACAGTACTAATTCTAGAAAAAGGTTTCATCTATCTTCCTGTACATGATTTGGGGTTTGAGTCTCTATCACTTTTTTGCAGTGAACCATGATCAGGCCTAGCAGTGAACTTCAAAGTCTCTAAAAAGAGGATGGGGTCCCACAATGATTCCTCCAGGACTATGATAATACTACTAAGCTGCAAAACAATACCTAAGGATCAGCTTTGGACTACAAACTGCTCAGAAGAATTTCAAGGTGGCTAGTGGAGATGATCCAGCCTCACAGACTACTCTAGGCAGGACTTGCGACAAGCCCTGCATTTTCCCATTATGCAGAGACTGGAAACAAATGATAATGATACCTCTCCCAGGACTTGACAATCAACCCAAATTCTTTTCAGTATGCGCTAAAGATGCTGTGGCCCCCTGACAGCAGGAAATAAATTTGAGACTATGATGCCCACATTCTCAAGAGGTGGGATGGGTGGTTTTTGGTCATTCAATGGATTATGGATATTTGTCATTGTTGAGGGGAGTTGTTTATAATTTATTATTGGTTATGGTCAGGAGGAAAGTTGAAGAAAGGAGATTAGATTCAGAGTGTTTTTTCTGAAAAGAAAAAAAGAGGGATACAAATATGATAAGATAAAAGAGTAGAACATTGAATATACTTTTTAAAAGCAACTACTAGTTTTAAATATTTTACATTGGATTGGAATTTTGTATATTGTATAAAATTTGTATATTAATACAAATTTAGGATTACTTTTGTTAAAACATACTGTACATAATACACTTCTAATCTTGTTCAAGGTATTGTACCTATACAGCTCATTTAACAATAATGCAAATTTCTAGTTCTTGAAAGTTATTATTACCAACTGTTTAGGATAATAAGTAAATGTAGGTTAGTAATTAGTCTAAACTTGTAGTCATATTAGATATGTTTTCAAGGTCAAACAGATATATTGTAAATAGACAGACAATTTTCACACTTCAGAGATCTACCAAATATGACCTTTAAGATATCTTAATAATATAAGTTCCTTTTTATGACAATTAGGCATATCTGCTCCTAGCAGCACCAGTCTACTTCAAAGAAGATGATGGGTACTGAAGAAACTCCACATGGAGCTTACTTTCTTTGTGGCAAAAGTAAGCCATTGAGAAAAAAAAAAAAAAAAGCCCTTGCCTCAACTTCTGATAATATTCTTTCCTAATTGGACAAGCATGACACAAAAGAAGAGAATGATTGCCAAAACTTGTCAAGACAAGGCAAGACGGCCCTCAGAATATCCTGCTTCATAGAAAAGTCTGTCAGATATTCTAGGCCTTTAGGCTGAAGATGGATACCCCAACATTGCAAAGGAACTTTGGGTAACTCACCAGGCAGCCAGCTGTCTCTACATTTCTCACATTTTTTTGGAAGTTGTTAGCTTGCATTTTCTGCTTACTCAGTTAACACCATTTCTTTCTTGGGTCTCTGAGGTAGTTGAAGGCTAGATAGTATAGTTTTCCTTTTTTATGAGACTCAGAAAAGAAATTCACTAAAGAAGTGTAAAGTATATAAGATTGATAGATATCAAAAGATAGTTTTGGGTGGCAATGCAAGTTATGATAGAAAGTAAATTAGGTATAAGTCTTTGGACTCACCAAGATAGGATAGATTATGGAGTATTTTCTCTGAATTTGTCAAATGAAAATGGACTAGACATTATTTTTGTACTTACTGCCTGTATATATTGTATATAGTTACTGTACTTACTGTATGTAATTTTTTATATTAGTTATAGCTTTCCTTTTTATTTTAGACCAAAAGGGGGAAAATGGTGATATTTTATTTGTGTTTTAATAAGTAAAGCCTGCCTAAATATCAGAATGCAAAGCGCCATACTAGTCAGCCATACAGGCCAGGCAGCAGTGGCACACATCTTTAATACCAGCAGCCACACTAGTTAGCCTTAGAGGCTGGGAGGTAGTGGTACATGCCTTTAATCCCAGTACTAGAGAGGAATATAAGACAGGAGGAGACAGGAGCTCAGGGTCTCAGTTTCAGTCTGAGGTTTGGTGAAGAGCAATACAGTCTGAGGTTCAGTTGATCGCCCTCTGATCTGAGCACAGTCAAGAGATGAGAGCTCTCTAGAAGTGTGGCTGCTTTTCTTCTCTAATCTTTCAGCTTGAAACCCAGTATCTGTGTATGGGCTTTTATTATTCATGCTACAAAATATGTAATATATATTAAATAAAACTAAGGAAGACAAATACATTTTTCTCATGTGTTATACATAAACATATACACACATGAACACACAAATATATAAAAAGTATTAAAGGATCAATTGGAAGGAAGGGGTATAAGTAAAAATAGAGATGCCACATGTTTTGTTTCATAGGTTAACCTAACTTTATATCTATACATAAATGTATAGATATACATATATACATAAACTATAGCATTAACATAAGCCTGAAACCATCAATTTATATATAATCTTGATTAAGCTTTGTGAGAGGTTTTTAAAAGAGAAAATTTTAAAACAGAGGCTAGAAGAATGAGTTCTCGGATTCAGGAAGCAGTGAGAGTGCCATGGGGAAATAAATACGGTTATAAAAAGACATCAAGTCAGGCGGTGGTGGCGCAGGCCTTAATCCCAGCACTCGGGAAGCAGAGGTGGGTGGATCTTTGTGTGTTCAAGGCTAACCTGGTCTACAAGAACTAGTTCTAGTACAGGCTCCAAAGCTACAGAGAAACAAAAAAGACATCAAAGATCCAGGTTGAGGCTGTTCTTTGTTTTACTACAGTGGTAGATATATGACACTACCCCAAACTATAACTGTACATAGTCTGTACACAGAAATGGATATAAATAAATGTGAAAATTACACCACTATCAGTATCCATAAATGATGACATTATACTGTATATCTATACCTTACTGTTTTTGTAAAGATAAACTTTAAGCTATAACCACATCCACAGTTTACACTAAAATGATTGAAGAACTGATGCTGAGTTGTACTAGAGGTTTTAAAATATGACCACAAATCCTATAACACACATTGCATAGAACAATGTATGAGCAAAAAAAAATAGAAAAATCCTTCATAAGATTCTGACAAATACTGATGTGTTTGCTAAACATACTAGTCAAAATTTAAGTCATTAATAGTAAAATCCAGTCAATGAAAAGTAGAAGACAGCATCATTCCACTAAAAAGAAAATGTACAGCTTCTATAAGACGTGACTGCTGAAGACTAAATGCTTTAAGTCTAGAGACAAGACATCTCCAGTCTCATCACGTCTGTTCATCGTTGTACTGACTCTAGTCATTCAGATTAGTTCAGTTAAATGAGTAAAGACTTAAGAGAAACATGTAACACTCTACCTGTGGACAACATGATGACTGCACAAAAATACTAAATATCTATGAAAAAAACTATTATAACAAGTGAGTAGCAAAATACCACTATATAAGGCTAATATGTAAACATCTATGGAAACTGAAACAACTGGGAAAATTACAGCCATGATTTCTCCTTAATATAAACTAGCCATATGAAATAAGGCCAAATAAATTTAAAATCATTCTTTAGATAACCAGTTACACAATATTAAATTTAAAGTAGTTTGTCAAATTTCAATTATATTGATTTCTTAGTTTGTAGTAGGTGAAGTTTTACTTCATTGCTGGAAGCCCTTACTGTGGGCCTCGATGTATTTTACAAATAGCTAAAACAATGACTAATTATGATGAATCTTTAAACACTTGGCATTTCCATTCAATTTTTTTCTTCGTTTCCACCAGATCATAACATACCTTAGATAATCTTTTGGAAGATTCACAATTATGGTCTGTACATGGCTTGACTCCTTTTTCAGTGTCTATAGATGAAACTGAGAAAATATATTATATTTTATATTTGTTCTGATATACTATACCAAACTACTTAAATTTTGAAAAATGAACTATCACGTGTCAACTACATTTCTCCCAGGAAAAAAGGCTGGATTTTCTAATGCTAAGTATTTTAGAAAAATCCAAAGTCAAATATTTGTTTATATAAATCATGAAACGTTCATTTCTATAATCATCTTGGAATTAAGTTCCTCAGTAACAGATGCTGGAATATTTTATTTTTTGTTTTTTATTTCTTTTTATTTTTTTTATTTTTATAAAAAATTTTCATATCCTCCCCTCCTCCCACTTTCCTCCCCTCCCCTCCACCCATACCCCCACTCCCTCCTTCTCCAGGCCAAAGAGCAGTCAGGGTTCCCTACACTATGGGAAGTCCAAGGTCCTCCCAACTCCCCCCAGGTCCAGGAAGGTGAGCATCCAAACTGACAAGGCTCACACAGAGCCCGTCCATGCCGTAGAATCAAAGCCCATCGCCATTGTCCTTAGCTTCTCAGTCAGCCTTCACCGTCAGCCACATTCAAAGAGTCCGGTTTGATCACATGTTCCATCAGTCCCATTCCAACTGGTCTTAGTGACCTCCCGTTAGATCTGTCCCACCATCTCAGTGGGTGAACGCACCCCTCACAGTCCTGACTTTCTTGCTCATGTTCTCCCTCCTTCTTGAAATATTTTAATTTTAAGTATTTAACAACAAATTTATTTCAACTTTTACAATGTATTATAACCATAACTATATATAGTTATATATAACTATATAGTTATATAGTTATATATAACTATATATAGTTATGGTTATAATACATTGTAAAAGTGTATATATATATATATATTTTCAGTCATTCTCTGTCAACTTCTATTCATATATATTGGGTATCACTACCCTAATTCAATGCTCAATGTGTAACTACAAATTGAAAAAGGAAAGATAAACTGTAATAACAATACTAGATATGCTATGAGACTGGACTATGGTTGTGGCCATTTTAACCAATATAATAAGCATGGTCATGCATACAGATACATTTTTATTTATGCACATATAGGAGCAACTATATGGAAACTGTAATTCTATTTATTTGCGATAAGCAAGCATTAGGAAAACTCAATGGACAAAGCAATATTGGACTGATGAGCATCTCTGCAAGGTCACTGAGGAAACTCCTGCTGTATGTACTAAGACTCCAGTCTGAAATCTTGGGTAAGAAATAGGCTCTATAAGAATTTACAATAGCTAATCCCCTACAGAGTAGAATGTCAATCTCATACCCAAACACTTTTGTTAATTCCCACTACCAATAAAAATATATGAAAATACTCTTATTGTAACCTCAGATCTATAACTAATTCATAAACATAGTATTTAATATCTTAAGACTTTCATACTCTGCAAAAAAGGTTCAGCTTTGTCATTTTGGTCATTATTTACAGCAAAGAGAATAAAATGAAAATTGTACTTCAGTTTTCAAATTAAAATTACTTATAAAATAGTCAATATTATTTTTGGTAATTTTCCATAAATACTACTTGCATCCTTTAGCTATTCTAGACTATTCTCTAATAAATCATATGTCATCTGTATGCATGTTATTAATTGGCTCATTTTCCCAACAATCCTTCAAACAGAAATCATTTTCCAATGGAGTTGTCTAATTGGTCACATATTTACTAACTCTACTGTCCCTGCGAAGCGACAATTTACCTCAAAGAACATAGATTCTAAACTCTGAGGACGACTCTTAATATGCTCAAAGAGCTGAAGGAAATTATGGACAAATGAATAAAGAAAACAGAACAGTTTGTCATGACAAGAATATTAATAACATAAAAATAAATTATGAACAGCCATCCAATAGCTCTAATGCATAGAATTCTAGCTAAGAAAAATTCACTAAAAGATTAAAACAACATATTTGAGCAATCTGGGGAAATAATTAGAGAACGTAAAGATAAGTCACTAAAATCTGACCAAAAGAAAAGAAAAATAAGTGAACAAAAGTGAAACAGGCATAAAGAATCGTGGGACAGGTTCACCAGCATACTCATAAGACATGAGGGGAGGAAGGAGAGATGCAACATTAGAATATTTGAGTAAATAATGGCCAAACTGCCTCAAATCTAACATGATATAAATTTTCACATGCACAGAAATGGAGCCTACATTTATACCGTGAAATATGCTATAATCAAACATCAGAAATGAAAGAGAAAGAGATAATCCAGAAAGGACCAAGGACAAGTAATGTGCCACAATACTAAATAAAATAGGAATTATCATTTGATTTTTAAGGCCAGAGTATAAGTTTCCATAGAGACCTATCTTAAAAATAAGGATACACTTAGAATATAGGGAAAAGAAAAGGTTCACTGCAGTTAACATGAACACAAAAGAAGCTAGAAAAATGGTGTTTCTTTCATGCAAAATAGAATCAGAATAAGGAAAAATATTATACCTGATTTCAAGAAATAATACAGTCATCACATAATGAAAGTACAATCTTTACAAAGGTTTAGGAATCCTTGTTATCTATGTCTTGAGCAACAGTGAGTAAAGGCATTTGACAGCTGGATAAAGTGCAGACCCAAGTTCAGAACCCCAGTACTCCGATGACAACAGCGAGGGCTGGGGTGGTGACAATGACATGTCTCTGCAACTGCAGAACTCATGTACAGAGGAAGGCAGGTCCTGACAAGTCAGACTGGTACAGACATCAAAGTGCCCATCTAAGGAGAGAGCCCATGTCAAAAGCAGACTGCAGAGTGACAGAGGATTGATACCCAAGGCCAACCTCTGGCCTCGATGTACACATAAGACAAATGAACAAACAAGCACAGACACACAATTTGAGGAAAAAACTTTTAGAACTTTTAGAAAAATAACAAAATCTACTATTATCTCTCAATATTCCTCTATAAGCAACAGAAAAACAAAGAAACCAGAATATAAAGTAGACATAGAGCTAACTCACAGAGCAAATTTTAATAACTGAACAAATAATACTTAGAGACATTTTCATGCAGTAACGCAGAACACATGTTAAACTCAACTGAATCATTCAAAATGAACCTACTCCATTCAAGTCATAAAAAGCATTTTGAAATATTAAAAACTAGAAAGCATGCAAATTATGCATCCAGTTCAAAAAGTAAGCTAGAAATCAGTAAAAGAGAAGCAGACTGAAAATCCTGAAATATATGGGCATGGAGAAACACATTAATGTATAATATATGAAATATCAAAAAATAAATAATTTTAACTTAATAAAAGTAAAATAAACTTACCACACTCTGTGACATAAGGTAAAAATTAAAAAGAAATTTATAGTAAAAAAATATGTTATTCATACCATTGAGAACAAATATTAGAAAAGACATTGTGGATAGCAAATGGCTCAGTAGGTAAAGGAAGCAACCTGAGACCTGAGTTTGCTCCCAGTATGTATATATATAGATGTAGAAGGAGAGTACCAACCCCACAAAGGGGTCCTCTGACCTCCATATGTGCATATATGCTCACATACAAATATACTGATATACAATAATAAAAATAAATACATTTTTAGACAAAAGAAAGACAGATTGATTTCAATAGAAACTTACATATAGGAAACTGGAAAAATTAAGCAAATTTGGAAACAATATACCAAATTAGAGTAGCTATCATTGAGATGGTGACTAGGGGACTGGAGAAATGGCACAGAGATTAAGAGCAATTGCTGCTTTCTAGAAGATCTGAGTTTGGGTGTGTGCATTGGCACTAGGTCCACACAGTCAATCTCTTCTCACAGTCAACTGTGGATGGGGACAGGGCTCAGAGGGCTTTACCACTACCAGTACTAATAACTGGAGGTTTATTGGTGATCAATGGATTCCTGCAGACAGAGAAGCACAGTTTCTAGTTGCATGGCTGCTAGTGAGCACATCTAACTGAAAAGGATAGCTCCAAACCCAGGATCACACAGATAGCCCTAGTTGAACTCTGCTAGTCACAGAACAGAAGTTAATTAACATGGGGAAAAATCCATAAGGAATAATAGGGGCTAGCAGAGGTGAGACGGAAATAAGGGAGGGATGGGGGAAGAGTAACCAAAATACATTACACTGTAGAAGGAGCTGCAGGCTACGTTCCTCCGGCCACCGGCTAGCTTTACCCCAGAATAATAACACGGAAACTGTATTCACTTAAACACTGCTTGGCCCATTAGTTTCAGCCTCTTACTGGCTAATTCTCACATCTTGACTAACCCATATTTAGTAATCTGTGTAGCACCACGAGGTGGTGGCTTACCAGGAGATATCTTAACCTGAGTCCAACTCAGAGAGGAGAGGCTTGGCGACTGCCTGATATGTCTGCCTGACTCTGCTTTCTTTCTCCCACAATTCTGTTTTGTCTACTACGCCTACCTAATTTTCTGTCCTATTAAAGGGCCAAGGCAATTTCTTTATTAACCAATGAAAGTAACACACAGACAGATGACCTTCCTCCATCATTTCACGTGCATATAAATATGTCAAAGAAGAAAATTTATAAGTAAAAAAGCTTACCAACGCCTACAATATATCCCCAAAATGGATGTATTTACTCCAGAGTAAATTAATGCATTAGGGATTATTTATCTGATGATATCTCACAATGAACTATTTACCTTGATACAAAACTCAGATAAATACATTACAAAAGAGGAAAACTTTTGGATATATGTCTTCTGATCATATATGCAAAATATCTCAACAATATAAAATCAAATCCAACAATTTATCAAAAGAACAATATGAGGTAATCAATCAGGATTTACACCAGGCTCCACATGACAATGCAAAGAG
Organism: Arvicola amphibius; assembly: GCF_903992535.2. NCBI lineage: Eukaryota > Metazoa > Chordata > Mammalia > Rodentia > Cricetidae > Arvicola > Arvicola amphibius. Next base: position 74,923,635 of record NC_052047.1, read on the forward strand.
AAACCATTGTAAGAGCATCCTACTAAGAAAAATGGAGAGGGGAGAGCACTGCATGAGCCCAGTTTCATTCTTGTTAAATACCAGTAACTCACGACTGCATCAAATTTCTTCAGCTAGATAAAGAACTTCTGCAACAAACTGCAGTCACCACACATAGTTGAGACCGAAAAATCAGAGGGCTTCGTGAAGGAACAGGGCAAACGCGTTCCCTCTCACCACCCATCATGATTCTAGGACTATAACTAGTGTAATAAACTGAGCAACCAGATTACAAAGGAGGGCAGACTGCATCCAGGCAGGACCCACTACAGTATCTTCAGCACAGCCCTGAGTCACTGGAGAACAAACATCCAATGAAGAGAGTGCTCAGAGAAAAGCATTCCTTTCAGCAGCAAAGAAAAAAAGCAGAACAGCAGAGTAGAGGGTCATTTCCAGAGGCTTCAGCCCAAAGACAAGAGAGCTTTATTAACACTGACAGTGCAAGCCGGGCGGTGGTGGCACACGCCTTTAATCCCAGCACTCGGGAGGCAGAGGCAGGCGGATCTCTGTGAGTTCGAGACCAGCCTGGTCTACAAGAGCTAGTTCCAGGACAGGCTCCAAAGCTACAGAGAAACCCTGTCTCGAAAAAGCAAAAAAAAAAAAAAAAAAAAAAAAAAAAAAAAAAAAAAAAAAAAAAAAAAAAAACACTGACAGTGCAATCATAAAGTCACAACAATGACTATGGACAGAGCTCTCAGAGAGGCCTCACCATAGTCTGGTGAACGTATTTACACAAAAGTGGGCAGGGGAGGAAAAGGGAATGGTGAGGAGACAAGGCTGAGAGCTGCTCTACCAGAGGAGGATTAGTACTGGGGAAATCCTGTTATTGCTACTCCACCAGATCAGTGACACCGTGAGAAAAAAAAAAAGCATTTTTTGTTTGTTTGTTTGTTTTGATTTGTTTTTTGAGACAGGGTTTCTCTATAGCTTTGGAGCCTGTCCTGGAACTAGCTCTTTTAGAGCAGGCTGGCCTTAAACTCACAAAGATTCGCCTGTCTCTGCATCTTGAGTGATGGGATTAAAAGTGTGTGCCACCACCACCCAGGAAAAAAAAAAGGCATTCTTAAAGGACTCTGTAGACTCAGTGGCTGAGCAGCAAGCTATACACACAAAGGAAGCAGACTGCAAGGCTCATGCTGGAAACCCAGAGCAAACGTGTCCCAGGACTATAGTCTGAGGCCTGGCCTTCAGAATACTTCTAAATAGAGAAGGAAACTTTGTGATTTTGAGTTAGAATTTATCCAGTGTTCCATGAGAAGGATATCTGGCCTGATACATAGACCAAATTAGACCATTTAGAGACAGATCTGGGACCCAAGCCTGTCCCTTTGAGAGACTGCAAATAGACAGGACCAACAACCATGATCTGTCCCTACCTCCACAAAGGACTACTTGGAGAGAGCTCATCTAGCCAGGTCCCAACCCCGTGCTGACTGTGAACTGGTAGGTTTGGCATACACACTACACCCCCATGAAACCACCCAAAACTGTACAGAATCAAGCCTAGCTTCCATGGTCAGGTACAAAACCACAGACAGACCGCACCTCTACCCAGATTTCTTTTCTTCTTTTTCTATTTACCTTATTTAGTGTCCAAGTCCCACTCAGCAGAACAGATCTACCATACCATATCCTCTGCTCTTTTTCAAAGTTTTCTCAAGAACACTGGTTGCCCCAGAGTGGACTGCCTGCATATCTCAGCCTCTCGAGCTCTGGGACTGTTTGGGGTTCCAGATTGCATTTTTGACACCTGTCTCTCTTCATTTTCCTTTAGCTGAAGCTGCTAAATCTCCTCTCTGCTTTTATTGCTCCTTTCCTTTACTTACTTTCTCCTCTTCATCTATTGCTCTAGTACTAATCAATCAGGAGTCTTGGCTTATTTCCTTTCCATCTCTACTCTTAGTAACTAGCATAGAAGTATACACTATACTGCCCTTGCTCCTTACTCATCTAAAGTAACTGCAATTGAAGGGGTGTTTGTATTTAATTCACCGGTGCTCTATTTTCATAACTGGCATATCTAGCAGTTGTGGCTTCTGTTGCAGACAGTATTCTACTTTTTAGGTGATTTTAGAGATCAACCCAGGTGCCCTAGCAGGAGCTGAGAGTTTAGCTGAATTTTACTCTGAGGCCAGTGGGGACCAATAATATTTCAATCTATTACAGTTAGTCCCCCTACCCCAAACACTGAAAATACTTGCAATGAAAGAATATATGTGACAAGAGAGACAAAATCAGCCCAAAGATCAAATCCCACATGTACAAGTTCTAATGCAGAAACACAAGGATTATGAAAACTAAGGCAGCATGACTCCTCCAAACTCGTTTACTTCTATAGCAATAGAAAAAGTGAGAGAATTTGAAAAAAAAACAAAAGAATTCTCTAGAACTATTCTAAGACTATTTAAAAAATCAAAAAAGTCACCAGTAAACTGTATGAATTCATTGAGAATACCAACAGCTAAAAGTAATAACTAAACTGATACAGGACATACATGGGGATATCAATAAAAAAACAAATAAATAAAAATGAAGTTGAAATTTTAGAAATTAAAAAGTTCAATAGGTCAAATTAAAAAAAATAAAAATAATGGAACATCTGATCAATAGATCAAACAGAATTCAGAACATCAGAGCTTGAAGACAAAGGGAGACATAAATAATGGAACAATAACAACTATAAAATAATAAAGTATACCATAATATATAATATCTGTGACTGATTTTGCTTAATATGACGTCCAATTGCAACAATTTTACATAAAATGACATGATTTCATTCTTCTTTATGATTTCATAACCCTTCATATATCAAAGGCATAAAGTCGAACCCAGACCTCACTATTTACAGAAATTAGCTCAAAGTGCATCTTAATGTAAACAGGAAAAAAAATAACTAAAAGGAAACAATCCTTAATGACCTCAGGTTTCTAAACACAACATTAAAAGCACAAAAAGAAAGAAAAATCCCCACAATCTAAAAGGTACTGCAAAGTATCAGTCATTTGAGGACACACAGAGCTGTCTCACAACTGCAACATTTACCCTGGATCTCATCTTGTAAATTTTCTAAGAGTTTGTCCACGTAATTAAAACAATCAGGAAACAAAGATTCACAAAGCCTCCATATACAACTAGCATGTCCTTGACAGGATAAGCAACGCTTAGGCTGATCATCTGCCTTGAGGTTGGTGAAAACCAATGAAATTTCCCTGGAGAAGAGAAAAGCAAGAATTACACAAAATAAGAGTTTATCTTGCTCCTGCCTTTGAAGTTCCATGCCTTGCTACAGTCTCTGCCAAAATTAAATTCTACACAACAAATAAAGGAGAAAGAGGCGTAAACGAGGAGGAGAAGAACATCCTCTAAGTGGGCATGGATGATTGTTCCTGAGACTATTCCTCCTCTCTCCAGCACTAATGACAACACATGAAATGGGATGAGGTGTCTGAAATGTTCACCGCCGTACAAGCAAATGCTTTCACTGACTCATCACTATAGCTAAACACTACGACCCTTACTCTGACTTCCACTCAACAGTGAAGTGACACAGCACACTTTTCATTAATGGCAGGAATCAGCAGGATTTTATTTGAAGGCATTTTAGCATTAAGTCAAACTCAAGAGGAAGAAATACTTTTAGATTTGTAACATTCATATTCTAAACAGTTGGTTTGGAAACAGTTGTTTCCAAATTGTCTTTCTTAAAAGTATTTTGTATATTTACCTGAAAATGTGAAGAATAATTCATTTTGCAGACCAGCTCTCTGCATTTTAACACGGTGGCATTCAGATTTCAGCAAGGAAATCTCACAGGAAAGGTCAAGAACCAGTTTACTTAAAATCTGAAGAAGTTTCTTCTCAAAAGAAATGTTATAGATACTATTGCAGGGAGCCGCGTGGTACCGTGCTGTGAACTGGTAATAAAAATGAGGTTCACGATAAGCTACAAACATTAAAAAGAAAAGACAAAAACATCATCATTCAGGCAATTCATGTGCATTGTGACTATTTCAAATAAATAATTATTTGGAACAAATTCATATTCATTCCCAATAATCAGCTACATTTGCCTTCCTTAACAAATGCCTCCGTAGTAAGTCGGTATTAAATATTATTACAGGGATTCTAAAACGGTGACTCATTTAACCCTCACCATCATTTAAGATTCATATTCTTATTATTGTATCTGGAACAAAGGAATCAGGACACAAGAATCTTGCTGTGTGTACTGCCGATGCTATCAAGGCTAATATTCAAACCCAGGAAGGCTGGTCTCACTACACGACTGCTCAAATACTGGCATCATACCTTTCAAATTTTATATTTTAGAAGAAGTCAAACTGTTCTGTTTTAAAATATTAAATTTTAGATGATATTCTAGATATATAATTAGCAACAATACTTTTTAAAATATAATTATAATAAATATATACAGTTAGTTTTAGTTAATTCCAGTACAATATCTGGAATTGAAGACACATATATTTAAAGCAAATCTCAAAATCTTACTGGAAAGATACAATAAACCTAAAATGAAAATAAATCCCTAATTTTAAAAAAAAGATCACCTTGTGAAACAAGAGTTATTTTGCTGCTTCTGGATCACATTTTGAGCAAGAGCCCTCTATTCATACTGACATTCCTTACCACTGCCCATTTTCCTATCTTTGCTTAAAACTTAAGCACACTTACTACTCCCAAACTTAATGCAGAGGTCGGCAGCTTTTAATTGCAAAGGAAACCTAGTTGTTTTCATTGACGAACAAATGAAAGCCAAAAATTACCAACACCCTAACTTCAAGAAAATATAAATCAGTATTTTTAATTTTTTTAGAAGAACCTAAAAGAAAACTGATGTAGAAAGTATTGAAATGAATTTGATATTCTAAATACAATGACTAAAATACAATCCATAAAACATGATGAGCTATAAGACAAATGGTTTGAAAATAAGGAACGTAACAGACAGGTACACTGGTACATACCTGTATTTCCAGCATTCAAAAGCAGAAGGATTGCACCAGTGGGTAGGAAATTAAATTAGAGTAAATACAAACATTTAGAAATGATAGATAAACATATCAAGAGCAAAGGATAAAATTAAAATAATAATAGCAAACATTTATCTTTAACTATAATTATCAAAATAAATCTTTAAAAAAATTAACTGCTAAGCCAAACAGTTTACAAAAATACTACTACAGTTAGCACAAGACAGGAGAGAGCAAGAACAGAACAAATGAGAAAAAGAAATGATTTACTAAAATAAGTAAAACAGCTCATTTAGGTAGAGAGATATAAAAGCAATAAACCCATTACAAAACATCAAATAAAAAAGTTAAGTCAATAAAGCCATTACAAAACAAATAAAAAGTTAAGTCCCATCCCATTTTCCATTTTGACTAGGAAAGTGAAGCTAATAATATTTAAAGTTATTACTGAAAAGTGTCTGTTGATTGTTGTCATTTTGCTGTTCTTTTTCCTGTGCTCTTGTTCTTATTTTCTATTTTGGTAATTATGCCTTTGTTTTCTTTCTATACCCTTTTGGCTACACTTGTTCATCTTTTCAGAGGAGGTGGAGAGTATAATACAGAGGAATGGGAAAGAAGGAGAGATAACAACACTAAAGATCTGTGATAAGTCATAGGGAAAGATACTATTTTATAAATTATATATACAGACATATATACACACATTCATATATATATACATAACTGTATGTGTGTATTTGTGTGATGATACTAACTATAGACAAAGGGTTAGTAAATTCTAGAGAATGAGGGATATATGAGAGGAGCTAAGGGAGGAGGAATAGAAACAGTATAAATATAGTACTTTTTTATAATTTAGGTACTCTCAAAAATTATTTTTTACAAAGAAAAGAACATACTAATTTAAAACTGGAATTTTCAAAGGGGCACATCCTCAAGATTAACAAAGTGTGTCTGTGAAATTTTAGGACTTCTACACAGCAAAAGAAAAAAAACAGAAATACGTCAGACATAGGGTTGATATAAAGAATATCAAAGAAATGCAAAAATTAAAGTGCAAAACAAACTGCCAATCAATAAGTGTGCTAATGAACTGTACAGAGAGTTCTCAAAAGAAAACACAAAGGACAAAGAATATTTTTAAGAGTTCAACACCCATAACCATTACAAAAAGATAAATTAAAACAACTTTGAGATTTTATCTCATGTCAATTAGAATGGCCTTCATTAAGGAAAAGAAAAATCACAACAAATGCTGGTGAAGATATGGGTAAGATGATCCCTTAGTACCTGTTGGTGGGGGTGTGAACTGATGCAGCCACTGTGGAAAGCTCTATGGAGGAGCCTAAAAAACTAAGCCAGAACTACAATGACGCAGCTATACTACAATGGGAATCTAACCAAAGGACAGCACCACAAAGATGCTTACACATCTGTTTTTATTGCTATGTTATTAATAATAGCTAGGAAACAAGAACAGGCTGGATGTCCATCAACAGTCAAATCGATAAAGGAAATATAATAAACAATGGAATTTTATTAATGAAAAATGCAATTATGAAACTTACAGGAAAATAGATGTACCCAGAAATTATTGAGTGAGGTAACCCAGACTCAGAATGGCACTCTCTCATAGTCATCACCTCTATTTTAATTTTTGGGAGGAGGGGAGAAGGTGAAAATTTGTAGCAATAATAATAATAATAATAGAAATAAAACAAACAAAAAATTTTTAAACTATAAAAATATATAAAATGACAAACCTGTTAAAATGTTTAATCATTTCAAAACATTAAGATATGTTAAGACATAATTAAATTTGCTTCTTACCATAAACAACATATTTCAGTTGAAGATTTTTAACAATTTCTTCCACAGTCGGTTTGTACTCAAGGAAACATGTATAAACCCCAGTCATGGCCTCCTCAAAGTTCTGGAATATGAGACTTCCTGTGGATGTCACTTGTGCAGTGGTGTTTTCTAATAAAGGTATAATATACAGCTATTTAAATCACAATAGGGAGACAAAATACCAAACAGTTAAAGTAACCTAAAAACACTCAAAAGTTTTTTTTGTATCTGATTTTTTTTTATTTTTTTTATTAAAGATTTCCATCTCCTTCCCTTCTCCTCCCCCTTCCCTCCCCTCCCTTCCACCCATACCCCCACTCTGCCCCTCTCCAAGCCAAAGAGCCATCAGGGTTCCCTTCACTATGTTAAGTCCAAGGTCCTCCCAGCTCCCCCTAAGTCCAGGAAGGTGAGCAACCAAACTGACAAGGCTCACAGTGAGCCCGTCCATGAAATTTATGTTTGCTAAAAGGAGTTCGCACACAAAGTTAATCATTGTATTTGATGCTTATTATCAGTAGATGCTAGGACAACCTTAAAATCAAATTTCTACCAACCAGAGTTCATCAATTGTGTGACTAAGTCAATGATTCTCAACCTGTGGGCTGCAACCCCTTAAGAAATAACTGGGGTCACGTATCATATATTTACATCACAATTCGTAACAGTAGCAAAATTACACTTATAAAGTAGCAATGAAAATAACTTTATGGTGAGGATCACCACACCATGAGGAACCATATTAAAGGGTCAGAGCATTAGGAAGGTAAGAGTGGCGTGCAGACATAAAGCACTCCCAGTATTCTCCTTGAATTGAAATGGATGCTATCATGTTGTAGAATATTATTTTAACTGACAAAGATGTGATGCTGTGGAATAGTACTTTAGCTGTGTAAAGGTGTGCAACTTTTGTTTATGTTGCATTTATTTAATTATGTAAAGATGTGTTGCATCTGTTCACTTTGCCTGCCTAAGGCACCTGATTGGTCTAATAAAGAACTAGGCATAGAAAGGACAGGCGGAGCTGGTAGGCAAAAAGAATTAGTAGAAGAAGAAATCTAGGCTCAAAAAGAGAGAAGAAGAGGAGGGAAGAACAAGAAGAAAGAGAGAGACAAGCCTGGGGCAAGAAATCTGGCAGCCCTAACCAGACATGAGAAGCAGTGAAAGTAAGATATACAGAAATAAAAGTAAAAAATTCCAAAGCAAAATGTAGATAAAGAGAAACATGTTAATTTAAGTTAAAAGACCTAGCCAGTTATGAGCCTAAGCTACGCCAAGCATTCTTAACTAATAAGTCTCCATGTCATGATTTGGGAGGTGGTTGGAGGCACAAAAGAAAAAGCCTGGTACACTATCAGAAATACATTACTATTTATGAAAATTTATGCACACATATATGCAGTGCATGTATGCATAAACAACATGTATATACAAAGTATATATTTTATGTAGTGCATTTATTTAACTATGTCATAAATAATATTGATATAGCTTAAGTATGAGTTGTAGAGTCTTAGAATTTGCACATGAAATGGTATACCCAAAACAAAATCTATCACACTATACCCATTAATAACAGCTAAGAATTCTTATCACTACATGAAACAGTGAGTTGTTTCTACTGCTGAGGGATACAGAAGAAGATAAATGAAAAATTATTATCAAACACAGTGTTGATGTGTTAGAAAAAAGAATGTGATGTAGGCTCCCTCTTGGCTTCAGCGTATTATACTGGGTGAAAACTATGCTATCAAATGGAGAGAAAACCTCTTCCTGAGATATTAAGATATAGATGTGAAGGCTTCATTCTCTCACAAATGTACAACTATGGGTAATCACTTCTTTTGAAGTCCAGTTTATTTGTTCAGTGAAGAATGACAAGATATAGCTGCCAAACTCACAGAGTTGTTCAATTCAGAAAATATTAAAAATCATTAAATAGACAAGTTGTTATTCTAAAAGTTTATAACTACAGTTTTATGTCATAAAACTATAAAATAATATTTTCTTAATTAAGAACTGAATACTCCATTATTTAGAATTGAAATTATTTTCTCAGAAAATGACTAAATATCTTTTTCCACTTTAAGTAAATGATTTAATACTTATATATTTTTAGAAATAGTTCTTAAAACTGAAGAAAATGCCAGAATGCTCTTAGCACTGACATTTTTTGTTATATGAAAAGCCCTACTGCATATTTTGAAGGAGAAATGAATAAACAGATATACCACCCACAATGACCTTACACAGAGAGTTATGCCTTGAAATCTCCCATTTCTATACCCTGGATGAAGCTGAAAAATGTAACATAAAATAATATATTTCTGTTTAAATGCCTACTTGTTCATGAATATCTTCTGATTAAAGATTACATATTTATCTTAACATACTATTTTTAAAAGCTATTAATAAATTAAGCATCGTATTTAAGAAAAAAGTATAGAATAATAAGTTTTATAATAATTTTAAATATCACATCATCAGTGAAGCTATATATTCCTTAGTAATAATTTAAAATTAAATTTTTCTACACCAGAAGTGTCAATAAATATATATTTACATATATTCATGCATTTATTTTATATATATTTGTTGTATTTGGCACAGATATAAGAAAGTAAGTACTCATATTAGAATATCTATTAGCAGCCAACTTATGTTTTATATACTATTCTTTAAAGAAAATCTGACTGCTAATGACTGTAACCTTTAGAGGAAACTATAAATTAAGTCAGTTATCAAATTCAAGATTTAGAATAAAGATGAAATAGACAATACACAATAAAATAGGTACATAAGCAAAAGAAGGGTAATGAAATCAGAAACTGTGATTTTTCACATAAAATGGAACTCTCAAAACAGCTGAATTTGCTGATGTCTTCATCCTTAATAAACACAATAGGAAATGTTTATATTATCAACATTACTATCTCAACTCCACGAGACTACAAAGAAAATATTTGAATAAATGATAAATGTATTAGATACAAATATTCTTTTAAGTATAAGTAAATCTGAGATATAGGTATTTAATTATGATAACAAAAATAAAATCCTACCTGAAACAATTTTTCCTTTTGGCCCATGCCATTGGAATGATGGGTCTACCAGTTCAGTGTTTCTCAGTCGTTGAGTTACACAAAGCACATGTGGACTCTTTTGATGGAGCATGACATATACGCTCACTGAAAATACAATATTAAAATGTTCCAGTAACATTTTATGCTCTTTAACTGTCTAATAATACCTTACATTTTGTAGCTTGTGTTGCATTCTCTGACATTTCTTTGGGTTATTGCCCCTATTACTTGATGATAATTTAGTATCACTGTTTCCATATAATTGCATTAAGAAGCATACAATGTGTTTTATTTGACTGTGTATGTACATGTACATTTAGTCACCCATGTGTGAGGGTATGTGTCCTAAACATGAATGTAATGTGTTGGTCCTTTTTATTGATAGCTCACATATACTGACCCAGTTTAATCTCAGAGTATATAACTGTAGTGACAGTATTAAGATAATTCTCTAGCTGGACTTCATATGCTTTGCAAAGACATCAAATATAAACATAGTATGCATCTATATATGTATATATATGTATGTATTCATATTTACATGAGAGGAATAATATATTACTTACAATAACATAGCATAGTATACTAGATAAAAATAACATGATTAAAAAGTTCAGAAATATATACAATGGTTGACTTTTAAACATGCATTTTGTCAGACTCTGTTTAAAATAATTATGATAACCAAAACAAAGATGCTTTTAGGAGATTCAGCAGAAGCACAATCAAAGACTCAGTTGTTCTGAATGTCCTCAGGACTAAGCTTTCCCAATAATCCACCAGTAACTGCATGTCAACCCTTCTGATTAACCCAACCAAGAGTTCTTCTGAGTCAGTAAAATAAAAACTATCTTTGGTAATCAAATTTCTTGATAGTAAAAAGCCTTTATATTTTACAATAAAATGTTTGAAATAGTCATAGCCTTCCACTGCTTATGAAAGCTTGTCTCTACATTTTGTTGTTTTTACCATGAATGTTCTATCATGAGACAGAAAAATAATGATTTATTCTACCCATGAAAATGTTTTTCTTTTTCTTCTTCAATATTTTAATTAAATCTATCTATAGGCTGCCTTATTATTAAAAGTCTTATAGGTTGTATATTTACTTAATAACTATTAGATCCAATTTGCAAACATTTTCTTAGGATCCAAATGATTATGTTTATAAATATAATTATGTATAATTTTCTTATATTAGCCCTTTACTTTTTACTAATTTCAGCACTTACAATCATTAAGTATTTAATATTCAACATGATAGTATAATAAATAAACTAATCATTTAGGATCATAATGGCCACATGAAAAGAATTTGGTATGTTTTCTCCTATAACATGTCTTTGTAAGAATGTGTGCTTTTCCAGGTTCGTTCTCTTACATTTTGGTAAGGGAGAAAGCAGAAAAATGCATTATGAACTACACTAAAGTTGACTTTAATAGCTACAAGTCTAATAAATAATTTAATAAAATCTAGTTTAGAAATTTTCCCGCTAATTGTATATACTATAAAAATATAATTTTATTTTAACTATAATTATATTTGTTATATTTTATGATATAATTATATAAAATATAAAATTACTCAGAGTAAGTTAAAGTTTTATATGATTCTCTTTATCATAACACCTGTCCCTATTTTCATTATTTTCTTACAAAGTTATTTGCTAAAATCTATGCATTATATGTTCCAAAGGCGGCGTTTCACTCTAATCAACATTATTGCTCTTGTATGGTCTTATTCAACAACTCCTGCTCTTCTCTTATTTCTGTTCTGCTTCCCTCAGTTTAAGGTCTTTCCTTCCTCTTCAATAAGTACTCACACATCTTCAAGCCTTGGCATGACTAACGACTGCTCTCTTCTCCACTGTGTATCTTTTGCCCATATCTCCCTATCCCTTTCCATATCCTGTGTTCTTTCCAGACCACAGCAGTCCTCAGGGTTTCCCCTTTCTGATATTACTCTAGCAACTACCTAGTTTCTCTTAGCCTTTGGAAGGTGAGTGCAAGTCTATGCTTCTGCGTAGTTTCTTTGATAGGATCTGATACCATTATTCTGACTTTCCTGTCAGTCTCCCACTAAAGTTTGTGATTTTCATTCCAGCAACTTCAACTGAGTTCAACAGTCTCTCAGTGATGTAGGGGGTCTTCTATCTATCTGTTGCTTTCATTGGTTAATTAATAAAGAAAACTGCTTGGCCTGAACAGAGGTCAGAACATAGGTAGGCGGGTAAGACAGAACAGAACTGTGGGACAAAGAAAGCAGAGTCAGGCAGATGCCTTAGGCAGAAGTCATAGCTCTCCTCTCCAAGATGGATGCAGGTTAAGATCTTTCCCGGTAAGTCACCACCTTGTGGTGCTACACACATTAATAGAAATGGGTTAATCAAGATATGAGAATTAGTCAGTAAGAGGCTAGAGCTAATGGGCCAGGCAGTGTTTAAAAGAATACAATTTGTGTGTTGTTATTTCGGAGCATAAGCTAGCCAGGTGGCCGGGAGTCGGGCGGCAGGAACACAGCCTGCAGCTACTTCTACATCTCAGCACTATCAACAGACCAAAATAAATATTCCAAGACATCAACAATCAAAATGAATATAACATTTTCAAAGTAAACAGACATTGACTACTAATGAAATAACACCTCTGTGAAGAACATCTTCCGACTCCAGAAAAAAAGTATAGTTAGAACATACTGTTACAATCAGGGGAATATACAGTTTCAGTGTTTTCTGGAACATTTTATCAAGAATTTAGAAAAGCATACCCAATAAGCTAGCAATTCATAATTGTGTTTTATTTCATAAAAATTTATTCAATGTTTATTTATTTCAGGTGGATACACAGGAAAAAACCTGGGAGTGAAGAAACCCACATTTCTTACGTATTCATCAGTTCACAGTATTACATACACTTCTCCAAAGTTATCAATAATAACCGATCAACACTTGCCAATGTAATCATATATGACATCTTATTTCCTTATTCTTTGGAACTATACTCAATGGCAAACTCTTCCTTGAGTAATAAAACTTTACTTTTTTATCAGAGCCTATTGACAATAAGATGAGGTCCCTTGTGAAAGAGTTCTCTATAATGTGAAGACAGACAATGTGGTCTGTGGTCCTTCATGTACAGAAGTGTGTTGAACAGAGAAGAACGCTACTTGTGCAAGTCCTAATCTGCTATAATGTAAAGGTTAACAGCTTTTCCAACAGTAAAAAGCTCTTCCATGGCTAGAAAGAGAACATGCCACAGCTGACAGGTCCCAAAGTGAATGGAGTACAGTTACAATGTTTAAATACAATTAGTTACCATACTTAGAATATAATTAACACAGCTGCAAACAATGTACCAGTAATGTTTGTTTTCAGAATATTTTTAATACTGATTTAAAATATACATTGTATATATACATATATATCAAGTCTAATTAAGGAAAATTAAAGAATGCAACAATGAAAATTATTGAGATACAAGAAGTTTCAAGTAGATCTACCTCAATCCAGCTATACCACTCTTGGACATATACCCAAAGGACTCTACATCCTACATGGAGACACTTACTCAACCATGTTCATTTCTGCTGTGTTCATAATAGCCAGAAATTGTAAACAGCCTAGATGTCCATCTGTGGATGAACAGATCAAAAAAAACATGGTACATTTTACACAATAGAATATTACTCAGCTGTTAAAAAACCAAAATCATGAAATTCACATGCAAATAGATGGGGGAAGAAAAAATACCCTAAATAAAGGTAACCCAGGCCTAAAAAGACAAATATGGTATGCATTCTCTTATAAAAGGATGCTAGCTGTTAAGTCTTTGAAAAGCAGACATATATATATGTATATGTATATATATACATATATATATATGTATATGTATACATATATATATATATATCCACAAAAGTTAGGTATCTAGTAAGGAACTGGTGTGGGAAGGGAAATAGACTATATAATTAATATATAATTAGAGATGGATATTGGGGATAGTGGAATGGGAATGATAAACAGAGAAGGGGGAGAATAGGTGGTAATGGAGGGAATATGAAGAGGAACAGCTAAAACTAAGGATCATTTGAAAGTTCATATAGAAATCCATTACAGTAGAAGCTTCTTAAAATATATACATATATGAAAGAAATCTAAATGGCTGAGGTGTCTCTTTCCTCTATGACTCCATTCCCAATGAATAACAAGAATATTCTTTTCCAACATTTCCTCCCCCAGCTCAGCTCATTATCCGAGCCTCCAACATGAGCAGGCATTTCCTGTTAACACATCAGTTAAGAAAGACAGGGAACATAGGAAACAGAAAAAAAGGAAGAAAACACCCACCAAAGACAATACCAGAAATCAGCTCCTGTAATTATTATAACCCCAACCCCAGATAGCTGCTTAGGTACCAGTGTAAAAGCACAATAACAGCCATGGCAATATGTCTCCAGTAGAGCTCAGCAACCCTACCACAGCAGGTTCTAAATATTTCAACATAGCTGAAGCACAGGAGAACAGCCTTAAGACCACCTTATGAAGATGATGGAGGTCCTATGCTATACGAATTCCTACCATCAGTAGCCTTTTAGTTACATGCCCACTTATACTACTTATGCTGATGTAAAGCACACATCCAGTCTCTTTTCTGGCTGCGGGATTTGGTTGCTGCTCTCTTTTCCAGCAGAGGATTGTGATTTGTGTGTCTACCCCTAAATAAATAACCCTCTATTATTCTCAACTATGAGCTAATGTGGGATTTCTTTTAAGCATCCTTCTTCAGTCCTAAAAAAGGAAGTTAATAAATCTCTTCAACCCAAGAAAACCAAACAAATAGAGGAAAAAATGAATAAATCCATAAAGAAATCCAGGAAAACACAAACAGTGGAAGGAAATGAAAAAAAAAACTGTTCAAGACCTGAAGAAAGAAATAGAATCAATCAAGAAAACCCAAACTGAGGAAATTTTGGATATGAAAAATTTAGAATTTCAAAAAGGACCTACAGAGGCAAGATTTATCAACAGAATATAAGAGATGAAAGAGAGAATTTCAGGTGTTGAAGATAGAATAAATGGGCATATCAAAGAAAATGTAAAATAAAAATTCTGACACGAAGCATCCAGGAAATCAGCAACACTATGAAAAGATCAAATCTAAGAATAATAGGAATAAAGAAGAGAAGAATCGCAACTCAAAGGCCCAGAAAATATTTTCAACAAAATCAGAGAAGAAAATTTCCCTAACCTAAAGGATATGCCTATCAAGGTACAAGAAGCATACAGAACACCAAATAGACTGGACTAGAAAAAGAAGTTTCCTTGCTACATAATAATCAAAACACTAAATATACAGAACAAAGAAAGAATATTAAAAGCTGAAAAGCAAAAAAAGCCAAGTAATATATAAAGGTAACCCTATTAGAATTACACCTGACTTAACAGACACTCTAATAACCAGGAGGGCCTGGACATATGTCTTGCAAACTCAAAGCAACCATAGATACCAGTCTAGATTACTATACCCAGCAAAACTTCTAGTCACTATAGATTGAAAAAATAAGATATGCCATGATAAAGTCAAATTTGAACAATATCTATCTACAATTACCGACCTAAAGTGCTAAAGGAAAATGGCAACCTAAGGAGGTTAACTACACCAATGAAATCATAGGGAATAATCTCATACTAGCAAAACCAAAAGAAGGGAAACACACACACACACACACACACACACACACACACACACACAAATAACAGGATTCAACAATTGTTGGTCAGTGATATCTCTCAATAATCAATGGACTCAATTCCCCTAAAAAAGATAGAGACTAAGAGAATGGATTTGAAATAGAATCCATATAGTTGCTGCATCAAAGAAATACACCTCAATATCAAGAAGAGACAGTATCTCAGGGTAAAGGATTGAAAAAATATTCCAAGTAAATGAACAGAGCAAAAAGTAAACCATTTCAATATCTAACAAATAGACATCAAACCAAAACTAATCAGAAGAGACAGGAAAGGACACTACATACTCATCAAAGGAAAAGAACCCACCAGGATGGCATGTCAATTTTTGACATCTATGCACCAACATGAGGGCATCCAAGTTTGTAAAAGAAACACTACTATAGCTTAATTCACATATTGACCCTCATAGACTAATAGTGGGAAACGACAGTATACCACTCTCACAATACACAGGTCATCCAGACAAAATCTAAACAGAGAAAGGCTAGAGCTAGCAGACATTATAAACCAAATGGACCTATCAGACATTTACAGAACACTTCACCCAAAAACAAAAGAGTATACCTTTTTACCACACCTCATGCATGGAACTATCTCCAAACTTGACAGCATATGTAGACACAAAGCAAGTCTTAACATATATAAGAAAAAGGAAATAACTTCCTAAATCCTATCAGACTACTACATATGAAAGCTGGATATCAACAATAACAGAAAATTAACAAACTTATGGGAACTAGAAAATTCTCTACCAAATAAAAAGTGTGTCAAGAAAGAAAGACTTTCTCCAATTAAAGAAAGTTCACAGCACGGGAGAGATCTCATACTAGTAACTTAACAGCATACCTGAAAGCTCTAGATAAGATGAAGAATTCACACACAAGAGAAGCAGAGAGCAAAAGAGCATCAAACTCAGGGCTTAAATTGACAAAAGAGAAACAAGGAGAACGATACAAAGAATCAATGAAACAAAAAGTTGGTTCTTTGAGAAAATAAATGAAATTAACAAATGCTTATCTAAATTAACTAAAAAGTGGAGAGAGAATATCCAAATTAACAAAATCAGAAATGAAAGAAAAGGGAGGCATAGCTGAGGAAATCCAGAGAAGCATAAGGACATACTTTAAAAACCTGAATGCCAACAAATTTTAAAATCTAAAATAAATGAATAAGCTCTCCCCATCCTCCCCTTCTCACTTTTCTCTCCCCGTCTCCCCTTACAGAGGAAGGGTGGATATGGGAGCAGGGAAGTATATATCTTAATTAAGGGAGCCATTTTAGGAATGGCAAGAGACTGGACTCTAGAGGGGTTCCCAGGTGTCCAAGGAGATGTCCCCAGCTAGTTCCTTGGACAGCTGAGGAAAGAGAGCCTGAAATGGCCCTATCCTATAGCCACACTGACGAATATCTTGCATATCACCATAGAACCTTCATCTGGCGATGGATGGAGATAGAGACAGAGACCCACATTGGAGCACTGAATTGAGCTCCCAAGGTCCAAACGAGGAGCAGAAGGAGGGAGAACATGATCAGGGAAGTCAGGTCCACGAGGGGTGTGCTCACCCACTGAGACAGTGGGGCTGATCTAATGGGAGCTCACCAAAGCCAACTGGACTGGGACTGATGGAGCATGTGATCAAACCGGACTCTCTGAACGTGGCGGACAATGAGGACTGACTGAGAAGCCAAGGACAATGGCACTGGGTTTTGATCCTACTGCATGTATTGGCTTTGTCGGAACCTAGTCTGTTTGGATGCTCACCTTCCTAGACCTGGATGGAGAGGGGAGGACCTTGGACATCCCACAGGGCACGGAACCCTGACTGCTCCTTGGACTGGAGAGGAAGTGGGAGGAAGGGTGCGGGGAAGGGGGAAATGGGAGAAGGGGAGGAGATGGAAATTTTTAATAAAATTTTTACTGAATTTAAAAAAGAAAATAAATTCTCAAAGGGTATGACTTACCAAACTTAAATCAATATCAGATAAGCAACTTAAACAGACCTACAACCCCTAGTGAAATAAAGCAGTCATTAAAATTCTCCCGACCAGAAGAAGAGAAAAAGGAGGGAGCACAGGAAGAAGAGAAGCAGCAGCATCCCAGGACCAGAAGGATTTAGCACAGAATTCTACCAGACATTTAAAGAAGAGTTAATGCCAATACTCCCCCAAATAATTCCACAAAATAGAAACAGAAAGAACATGGTGCAATTCATTCTGAGGCCACAGTTGCCCTGATACCCAAACCATTTAAAGACTCATCAAAGAAAGAGAATTACAAATTTCCATCATTAACACTGATGCAAAAATACTCATTTTGCATTTGAAAACTAAATCCAACACCACATCTAAAAGATCATCCACCATGATCAAATAGGCTTCATCCCAGAGATGCAAGGTGGTTTGCCACAAAAATAAATATATAATCCGCCATATAAGAAAACTAGAAGAGAGAAAAACCACATAATCATTTCAATTGATGCAGAAAGGGTCTTTGACAAAATTCAACATCCCTTCATGAGAAAAGTTCTGGAAAGATTATAAATATAAGGAATATACCTAAATAAAATAAAGGCAGTTGAAAGCAAACCCAGAGCCAGCATCACTTTAAATGGAGAGAAACTCAAAGCACTTCCACTAAAAACAAAAACAAGGAAAGTTGTCCATTTATACCTATTCAATATAGCATTTGACATGTTAGAGCAATAAGGCATCTAAAGAGATCAGGGGATACAAGCGGGAAAGGATGTAGTCAAATATCTTTATTTGCAGATGATGTGTCAGTATTCATACATGACCCTAAAAGTTCCATTAGAAACTCCTATAGTTGATAAACAAGTATCTGGATACAAAATTAATTCACCAAAATCATTAGCCCTCCTATACAGAATTACAAATAGGAAAAATCATGGAAATAACACCTTTCACAATAGCTTCAAATAATGTAAAATGTCTTGTGGTAATTCTAATCAAGCAAGTAAAAGACTTGTATGATAAAAAAACTTCAAATCTCTGAAGAAAAACTGAAAATATCAGAAGACAGAAAAAATCCCCCATACTAATGGATCAGTAGAATTAACATAGTACAAATGGACATGCCACCACAAGCAATCCACATATTTAATGCGATCTCCATTGAAATTTCAACACAATTCTTCAGCTTGAAAGGATAGTTCTCAG
This sequence comes from Arvicola amphibius, assembly GCF_903992535.2. Classification (NCBI taxonomy): domain Eukaryota; kingdom Metazoa; phylum Chordata; class Mammalia; order Rodentia; family Cricetidae; genus Arvicola; species Arvicola amphibius. The sequence continues at coordinate 74,942,529 of NC_052047.1, forward strand.
CTTTATATGGAGGGAACAAAAACAGAATAGCTAAAGCAATCCTGATCAATAAAATAACTGCTGGAGGTCTCACCACTCCATTCAATGTACTACAAAACTATAAAAATAAAAACAGCATGGCATCTAGCCTAAAAAGAGACACATTTGTCAATGGAATCAAACCACACAATTATGGTTTGATTTTTGGTAAAGTCAGAAATACATACTGGAAAAAAGACAGCATCCTCAGAAAATGGTGCCGTTCAAACTGGATGTCCACATGTAGAAAAATGCATATAGATCCATATTTCATCCTGTGCAACACTCAACTCCAAATGGACCATAGACCTCAACATAAAACCAGATACACTGAACCTGAGAGAGGAGAAAGTGGGGGAAGTCTTGAATTCACTGGCACAGGCAAAAACTTTCTGAACAGGCTACCATTAGCACAGGCACTGGGATCATCAATAAATGGGACCTATGAAACTGAAAAGCTTCTGTAAGGCAAAGGATACTGTTACTGGGACAAAGGATACTGTTACTGGGACAAAGTGACAACCTACAAAACAGGAGATTTTTACCAACTCCACATCTAATAGAGAATTAATATTCAAAATATATAAAGCACTCAAGAAACTAGACATCAACAAACCAAATATTCCAATTAAAAATGGGTTACAGTCTAAACAGAGAATTTCCAAAAGAGAAAACTCAAATGGCTGAGAAACATATTTAAGAAATGTTCAATATCCTTGGCCATGAAGAAAGTACAAGTCAAACATCTTATACTATCAGATTTCATCTTCTACCTTTCAGAGTGGCTCATATCAAAAACACAAATGAGAGCTCATCTAGCAAGGATGTGGAATAAGGGAAACACTCATCCATTGCTAACAGGAGTATAGACTTATACAGCTACTTTGGAAATCAATATGACAGTTCCTTGGAAAGTTGGGAATCACTCTATCCCAAGATACAGCTGTACCACTCTTGGGAATATCCGACAAGGACACTTGATCAACCATGTTCATTGCTGCTCTATTCATAATTGCAAGAAACTGTAAACATGCCCCTCAACAGAAGAATAGCTAAAGAGGATGCAGTACATTTACACAATGGAGTATTACACAGTTGTTTTCAAAAAAGAACATCATGAAATTTTCAAGCAAATGGATGGAACTAGAAAACTTATCCTTTGTGAGGTAACCCAGATCCAGAAAGATAAATATAGTATGTATTCGCTTAAATGTGAATATTAGTTGTTAAATGATAACCAAGCTACAGATAGACCCAGAGAGGTTAAGTATAGAGGAAGGGAATGGGGGGGGGACATATGGATCTCCCTGAGAGTGAGAAATAGAGCAGAATTTATGAGTAGATTGGGAGTTTGGAAACTAAAAGGGGAAGGGAAGATGGGGTTGAGAGAGGGAATGTGGGGAGAGACAGCTAGACTTGAGGGGCACTTGAGGGGTGGTATGGAAATCTCATGCAGTCAAAACTTCCTAAAATATATGAAGGCAATCCTAATGAAATCTCCAAATAATGAAGGATACAGAGTCCCAACTGTCCATTTCTTGTCACAAAATGAAGCTTCCAATAAGCAAGACTGGGTTACATTGACCTGAGCTATTGGTTAAAGGGGTCTCATGGATATCTCTTAACAATGCAGACTGTTGCCAAGATAATAGGTTGCTCTCAGCAAACTGATATCAAGGCCCCATTGTTGAAGACAATACCCAAACACCTCTCTGAACATAGAGAGGTCAAACTGGTGCCTATAGAGAACCTTCACCCCTATGTTCTAGTGTCTTCAGTAAAGAAAGGTATTCTGCAGGCTACCAAAAGGGAAATGTATATGCCAACACATCCACAAGACCTTTGATATGTCCTGCCTGAAAATGTGCTAGGGTAATGGTATAAACCAACCAATATCTAATTTGACTTCAGACCCACTCCATAAGATGGAGTCCATACCCAGAAAATACTGCTTAGATAACCAAGAACCAGAGACCAGACAGCCCAGATACCAAGGGTAAAACCAAATGCTACTGGTCTAAAACAAAAGTAATAATAAAATGAGTCATAATAATATTCTGCTATACTCATAGATCAGTGCCTTATTCAGCAAGCATCACAGATGCTTCCTTCTGCACCAGATGGGAACAAATACAGAGACCCACAGCCAGATATTATGTAGAGAGAGAAACTTTGGAAAACACAACTCTAAATAGGATGTCTCCATCTAATCCCTCCCCTCAGAGATCAGGGACACTGCTCCACATTACGCCAATTGGAGGAAAGGGGAATGCCCTGAAACACGGGTTCCATCTGCTCTTATTGTAGAAAGAAATGGGTAGACAACAGGGTAAGAATACCCTCAACAACATAAAGAACAATATAATGCCTCCAAAAACTAGTGGTTCTTATGACAGCAAGACTTATACATCCCAACGCAGATGAAGTATAAGAAAATGAACTTAAAAATAACTTAATGAAGATAATTGAAGCCCTTAAAAAGGAAAACAAAAAAAATCCCTTAAAGAAGTAGAGGAAAAGGCAAACAAAAAATTTGAAGAAATATACAAATCCCTTAAATAAAACCAAGAAAAAATTAATCAAAGAGGTGAAAGAAATGGTTCAAGACTTGAAAACTGAAATAGAGGCAATAAAGAAAACACAAATATGGAAATGAAAAATCTTGGTAAATGATCAGGAACTACAGAAGCAAGATAAAAAAAAACAGAATATATACAAAGAAAAAAGATCTACTGAATGAATGCATGCAGACCATGTCCATTCAAGAACCGGACACCCCGTCTTAGCCTAAGTCTCCTTACCAAGGTCAGCCATCAGCCAACATCCAGATGCTGAGCCAGAGGTGGACAGGGAAGAGTTGTGAGCCATGTATGGACAGTGCTAGTCACCAGTATGTCATTTGAGTTGTTGAGAAATTGACAACAGCCTTCTTCATCCTATATGCTCTGTGTACCAATGATATCTGTGTAATATATGCTTGTTTCTAGCTAGGAACAATTAAAATTTTACTTGCCACATTAAAAAACAGAATATAAGAGATGAAAAGAACAAATAATCCAAAAAAATGGAGTACAGACCTAAACAGAGAACTCTCAACAGAGAAGTCTAAAATGGCTGAAAGACACTTAAAGAAACGTTCAACATCCTTAGCCATCAGAGAAATGCAAATCAAAACAACTCTGAGATTCCATTTTACACCTGTAAGAATGGCCAAGATCAAAAACACTGATGACAACTTATGCTGGAGAGGTTGTAGAGTAAAGGGAACACTTCAGCATTGCTTGTGGGAATGCAAGCTGGTACAGCCCCGTTGGATGTCAGTGTTGTGATTTCTCAGAAAATTAGAAAACAACCTTCCTCAAGACCAAGTAATATCACTTTTGGGTATATATCCAAAGGATGCTCAGTCGACAAGGACATGTGCCCAACTATGTTCATAGCAGCATTGTTTGTCATAGCCAGAACTTGGAAACAACCTAAATGCCTCTCAACTGAAGAATAGATAAGGAAAATGTGGTATATTTACACAATGGAGTACTACACAGCAGAAAAAAATGATGACATCTTGAATTTTGCAGGAAAATGGACGGAGCTAGAAAACATCATTTTGAGTGAGGTAACCCAGAACCAGAAAGACAATTATCATATATACTCACTCATACGTGGTTTTTAAACATAAAGCAAAGAAAACCAGCCTACAAATCACAATCCCAGAGAATTTAGACAACAATGAGGACACTAAGAGAAACATACATAGATCTAATCTACATGGGAAGTAGAAAAAGAAAAGATCTCCTGAGTAAATTGGGAGCATGGGGACCATGTGAGAGGATAGAAGGTGAGGGGGAGGCAGGTAGGGAAGCAGAGAAAAATATATAGCTCAATAAAATAAATTTTAAAAGAAAAAAAAAGAAACATAAACCAAGAAACAATCCCATTCACAGTAGTCTTTTCATAATACCTAGGAAAAAAACATAAAACAAGAACTACAATGAAAAACTTGAGAACACCAAAGAAAGAAACTTAATGGGATAGTAAACGATAGAAAGACTTCTATGTTCATGGACTGGCAGGATTAATATTATGAATGTGCCTATATTACTGAAAACAACTTACATATTCAATGAATTCTCCACTAAGATACCAATGGCCTTCTTCACATAAATAAAAGAATTCAAAAACTCATGTGGGTTCAAAAGACCTCAAACAGTCAAAGCCATCCTGAATGGAAAAAAAAAATCACTGCTGGAGGTACCACAATGTCTAATTTTAAATTATATGACAAAATAATACTGACACAAAATAGGTACACAGACCAATGCAATTGTTCAGAGGAACCAAAAATGAACCAACACAGATATAGCTATAGTCACATGACTCCCAACAAAGGTGATATAAAAACATATCTCAGACAATAATTAGCCTTCCCAGTAAACGGACGGAAACAGATACCCACATGGAGAAGACAAATTAAATTTCTAACATTCATTTGTTTACAGAAATCAATTCAACATAGAGCAAGGATCTCAATATAAGGCCTAAAATCTTAAAACTATCGGTAAAAAAACACTTCAATATGTAGGCCTAGGCAATGGCTTTCTGAATAGGATCACAAAATCTCAGAAAATAGTAACAAAAATGACAAATAGAATTGTATGAAATTAAAGAGCCACTGCACTTCAAAGGAAACAACAGAGTCAACAGAATAGAAGAAAGTCTTTGACAGCTACTATTCTGTCAATAGACTATTATCTGTAATAGAATTTTTAATTCAAAAGTTAAACACTATAATAGCAAATGGTCCAATCAGAAATGAGAATGTGAACTGAAGAGATACTTTTCAAAATAAGAAATGCAAATGTATACCCAATGATATACTCTCTTGGAGAAAGTAATTTTTTCTTTGCAAGTGGTCATTAATTGGAAGTAGCTTCTTGGTTGAGAATGAGACCTTGTGTCTACTTCCCCATCTCAGCAGTAGTCCCCATCTGAATTGGATCTGTGCAGGTTATATGCATGCTGTCACAGTCTCTGTTACTGCATGCATGTGTCCTGTTGTGTCTGCAAGATACCGTTTCTTTTGTATTACCCATTCCCTCTGGCAGTGATAAAGACATCCCATTTAGGGCTGAGTGGTCCAGGTTCTCTTACTCTTTGCATATTGTCCAGTTTCTCCCCCCACTTACAGGCCCTTCACAAATATGGCTCCAGGTTTTATGTTTTTATGGGTGTGTGATTATGTGAAGGAATGAGTGGTTCTAGGTGTATATATTTGTATCTTGTGTCTATTTGAACTCTTTTCCTTTTGTTTGTTGTATTTTATCTTTCTTCAGTTGTGTTTGTTTTTGTGTTGTTATCATTTATTTTGTTTTATTATTAACTCTTAGATGCCTATCTGTTTTCTAATGGGATACAGAAAAGAGGTGGATCTGGATAGAAGGGGAAGTAGGAAGGAACGGGAAAGCAGAGGGAGGGAAGGAAACTGTAATCAGGATATGTTATATAAAAAACTATATTCAATGAAAGAAAACAAGAAAAAAGTGAATGCAAATGTCCAATAAATCCATGAAAAAGAAGTCAGCATTCTTATCCGCTAGTGATGTGCAAGTGAGAACCATTTTGAGATTCCATTCCATTCAAAGTGGTGATCATGAAAACATGGTACATATATACTATGAAACACTACACTATTCAGTCATAAAAATGAAATCATTAACTTTCAGTGTAAATGGGTGAAACCAGAAAAGATCATAAAAAGTGAAGTAACCCAGGCCGAGAAAGACAGACACAGCATCTTTTCTCTCACTGGGGGTTCCTAGCTCCAAATATTCAGATGTGAGCACATGACTTGCTTGAGGTAACTGCAGAAGTTGGGGTGGGAATAATAGAGAGGGAAACAGCAATAAAATTGGGAAAAACACAGAACTCTAATTAAGAGAGGGTAGTAAATGCAGAAGAAGGGGGGAATTAAGGATGTCTGAAAAGTCATAAGGAATCATACTAGTAACTATCTACATAAAATAACTATAATATATAATGTATATAAAAATTTCCCATCTGAGCTGATAATGCTCCCTCTGACAGTCAAAGGCCAGCTAAAAAAAAAAAAAAAAAAAAAAAAAAAAAAAAAAAAAAAAAAAAAAAAAAACCCTAGCTCCAAGCATGAAAGTTCTCTTTTGAATTGTTGGTCAGGGTTGTCCAGTAGACTCCTGAAACATCACAGTTCCTTGGCTGCCCCCCAAAGATGAAGGTAAATCCCGGTTGCAGAAGACAGCATCAACATCAGACCTCAGCCTTGAGTACTAGCTTTCATGGCAACAGAAGGCAGCATGCAAACTTCCAAAGGAAAGAAAGAACCAATAGTCCTACCTAGTTATGATACCTATGAACTACAACATCCAGAATGGCATGATAGCTTTAACTTTGCAGTAGTGTCATGCATACCTTGGCAGTAAACAACAACTATCTAATTGGACTTAAGGCATGATCAACAAGAGGGAAATCATGCCTGGACCTAGAGACCTATCCAACTACACAGTGTTAGTGAAGTCATGGATCTTTGAGAAGAACCCCTAACCACCATTTCACTAAACCAGCACAATAATCCCTAATAATATTTTAAATATCTGTCCTAATTACCCACAGATAAGTGTAGTCTTTACCTCTCAAGGAAATATCTTTGTGTAACACATTAAAGCCTTTAGAGAAAAATATAACCAGTCAAAATGTAGAATTGACAATCCTAATCTCTCTACAGCACAACTCCTGCACCTACCAGAGATCCAAGAGAGGGTGGATAGAGACAGATGAACAGAAAGTTGGCTGTGAGATTGTGTCTCCAAGGAATGCCAAATCTAACCAAGATGACTTCCTAAACAGGATAACCCCAACAGACATGCTAACATGGATAATGGGAAAGTTCTGGAAGCTTTAACCCTACACAAAGCACTATAGGCAACTAAGAAAACCTGAACAGGAAAAAATAGCCTTCCTCAGGAAAGAATATACTAATTGTCTTTCCAGAACCAAAGAACAAGCCTGGAAGCATGCATACAAATACCATTATACAGACTGAACTGGTTGTATACACAAACAAAAACAACAACAGTTAAAAGTGAAGCCATGAATTTTAAAGAGAATAAGGAGGGGTATATGGGGCTGGGGATTGAAGGGAGGAAATTATATAAGTATATTATAATCTCAAAAAACAAAATACGAAGAGATTTCTAAGAAGAAAACAAATAGAGGACATACTAGTTAGGACATGGCTGGACGTGGGCAACATCTATACACTGTCTATGGGATACCAATTAGTGTAGCCACTATAGAAATCAGTGTGGGGGTCTACAAAAACTAAAAATGGTACTATCAGAGGTTCTAGCTATAAGGTCCTTGGACATACATACATACATACATGTGTGTATATATATATGTACATATATAAATAAAAATATATTTTATATATACATATATAAATATAAATATTATGTGTATGTATATACATGTATCCATCCAAAGGAAACTAAGTCAGCATACAATAAAGACATGTGCACACCAATGATTATTGTGGTACTATTCATGACACCCACATTACAGAATCAGCCTAGGTATAAAAGAACATGGACTTTTAAAAAGTGAATTTTATTCAACCATGGAAAATAACAAAATTATGTTATTTGGGTAAATATAATGGATCGTAAGATCCTGGCAAGAGAAATAAATCATGCTTGGCAAGATATATATAATGCATGGTGAATCTGTATTTTGTGTGGTGCATGTGTACAGTGAATGCACACTTATTCATTAGACTGTGAGAGCAAAAGATGGCACTGACCATCCCCTATTGCTCTCCCCCTCATTCTATTCCAACACAGTCTCTGATGGAGCCTGAAGCTCAGTTTCAGCTAGGCTGTCTAGCTAGTGAGCTTGGGATTCACCCTTCTCCTTCCCTTAATGCTAGGGTTACAGCCATTCAGGACCACACCAGCTTTTACATGAGTGTATGCATTTGAAGTCAGATTCTCGTGCATAGACAGCAAGCACTCTTACCTCTGAGCCATCTCCCTAGTCTTGGATATTTTTAATAGAATATGAAAGAAGAAGGGGTACTAGTTGAAAGACAGAAGATGATGAGGGTGGGCAAAGGAGGGGGAATGTGATCAAAGCATGCTATATATTAAGAAAACATAATAATGAAACTATTACTTTTATACAAGGGGAAGATACTAAAGAGATTTGTGGAGAAGGCAGTTTATTTATAACCAAAGCAAAGACCTCTGGAACAGACCTTTTGCTCATAACCCTCATAAGAGGCAGACCTGCTAACAATATCACTAAAGAATGCTAGCCTGCAGAACTATAAAACCTTTCTGATGTTTAAGCCACCTACTATGTGGTACTCCATTTATTGTAGTCACATTTATTATATTCTGTTCCTAGAGAACTTTTATACTTAGAAAAGGCTGATCTTGGAGCATTTTATTATATTCTGTACCAGTTCCTAGTAGTCTTGGAAAACCAAGGGTCTGGAGATAGAGTAGGAGTGGATGGGGAGGGGGACTAGAATGGAAAGGGGAGGAGATGGAAGGAGAAGAGGGAGGGGAAACTGTTCAGTATGTAAAATAAATGACAATGTTATTTTAATAAAAAAATAAAATAAAATGGAAAAAAGCAAAAAAAGAAGGAGGAAGGAAGGAAGGAAGGAAGGAAGGAAGGAAGGAAGGAAGGAAGGAAAACCTTCCAATGATCTGAAATTATAGCAGAGCCAATACCCTGGCAGCCACTAGAGGGAGTAAACAGAATCAAATGCCTACATGTTTTTTTTCTCAGAGAATCTAAGAGGTTTTTTGTTGCTTTCTGGTCATTTTTACTGAATTTCATAGAACACTGGATTGTAAATTTCAATACAGTGAAATAACTGCAGGAGTACATTACTCAAAATATTTTTTTAAAAAAAAACAGTGAATGATATTTGGGACCCTGAAAATTTCTAGCATATTTCAGAGAACAGAACACCAAGTTTATGCATAAGAATGGCTGCATAACCAGGATTGTGTAGATTCATGTAAACACTAAATTCTCACCTCTCAATGAAATTGAGGTTCTACACAGCTTAAACATAACTGTCACCTGCCTGGATGGAAACTACAGTTATGCTCCCAAAAAGGCAAGGAGAACCCTCAGAAAAGCTAAAGAAATAACTGGTGACAAGTGTTTACATTTTGGCTAATCATTAGCCTAAATTAATTGACAGAGATCTCAGTATTATTGAGAAAATAAAATCAACCAAAACACCACCACCATATTTTGAGAATGCAAAATAATCTTATTTTTGAATCATTATGCTATATCATTTTAAATACCCAGTTTTCAAACAGCATACAAAAAATCCAAGAAATATGCATGTAAAACATAGCAGTCAATTAAAACTAACTTTGAATAAAAACAAATGTTTGGCTCAACTGATTAAAATATTAAATTTGCTATTTCCTTAGATGATATGAATCAAGAAAACCATAGCTAAAATACTAATTAAAATATGGGATGCAGTCACTTCAAATAGAGAGTATAAATGAAAAAATTAAAAAGAAACAAAAGAAATTCCAAATTAAAAAGTATAACAACGAAAATGAAAACTCCAATCTCAGGGAACAGCAGGAGACTGAGCAGCCAGAAAAAAAAATAGGGAGCTTTAAGAAAAACCATCTGAGAATCATCCAGGCTGAGAGGCATAAAAATAAGAATAAAGATAAATGAACCATGGCTTGAACATAAGGGAAATCATCACTGCACAAGAGTCCCAGGAAAGATAGGGGGAAATTAGAAAGAGTGTTTGAAGAAACCATTATTACTTCGCCAAATTCACAAATATCATAAATCTACAAATTTAAGACCACTAAACTTCAGAAAGGCAAAATCAGGAACATACACACCTAGATACTTCATGATCCATCAAAATCTATTAAAAAGAGAATCATAAAACCAATAGAGAAGTAACTGGTTATATATAAGTGATCCTTAACTCATACCTTGTTTCTTGTTTTTTTCCTTAGAAGATATGATTAAATATAAAATATTAGTGTGAAAAGTCCTTCTGTATATGTGTTTTTATTGGTTAATGAACAAAAAAGCTGCTTTGGCCTGTGATAAAACAGAGTAGAGCTAGATGGGAAAATTAAATATTGCTGACAGAAAGAAGGCAGAGTCAGTGAAAAGACATGTAGCCACAGCAGGAAATAGATACCTCTGACAAAGTCCACTGAAACTTTGCTGGTAGGCCATGACCTCGTGGTGATGCACAGATTAATGGAGATGGGTTAGTTTAGAATATAAGAGCTAGCTAAAAATATGCTTAAGCTACTGGGCAAACAGTACTGCAAATAATATAGTTTCTGTGTGATTATTTCAGGTCTGAGTGGCCAGAATGAACAAACAGCTTCCGGCAACAGATTGGCACCAATGTGCGTGACTACATCCATAAAACCTGAGAGAGCATTTTTTTCCAGAAGGGCTCTGTTTGGCTCCTTTAAGAGAGGTCTTCCTGACTCAGTGGTAGCAGGGGTAAAATGTGTGGTTTTGAAACAGCGGCATCCTGGTTCATGTTGCCAGCATGAACTCTGGCTCTTTCAGGAGGCAGAGCACTTTAATTGTGAGCAGCAATTAAACATACAAACTTTTTAATGGCATGCAACATAGACTAGCTGCATACCTGGAACTGGGGCAGTGTGTATGGCTCACTCTGCCACATTGGACTGGATTGAGTCAAAAGGAAAGCAGTCTTAGTCCTAGTCACACCATTTAGCATTTTAAGAAGCAAGCAGTCCTGCTCAGAAAAGGATTACAGATATGCAATAAAGACAGACTGAGATGGAAAAGACCTCTAAATGGGTCACAGTGTTGGAGAAATGTATGTAGGCTTGAGAGAAAGAGAGGAAAAAGAGTATAGACAGTTATAATATAAAAGAGTACAGTCATAGGTTAAAACAGTAAAGATAATAAAATAAATATTAAACTTGTAGGAAAAAGTTAGTAGAGTAAGAAAAATAAGCCACGTAAAGATGGAATATACACAGAGAGTCTGGATTATGTGTATTATTGTGTTTTCTTTGAATTTTTTGACTTTGAATGAGCTAAGTACAGAGAGACATTTCATTGTAAAGGCTGCTAAGATAAACCAGCATAAAGGTATCTTGACTTCAAAATTTGGGTCTAAGGATATGTTGCTTTGGAAAAGAGGTTCTACTCTTGTTTCCACAGATGGGGAGAACCTTTGGATTCCTTCCAGACTAATGTGGTTTGATGAAACAAAACCACCCAAAAGGTCTCTGTGAAAATCCCCCCAAAGAAAATACTTTGCCCAACAAAGAGCAAGAAGTTTGGCAAAAACTAAGCCCAAATTCCCAAATATTGTTTATAAATGTTTGTTTACATTTAAAGGGAGATATGCTATAGAGATTTGCATGGGTATGGATCTTGGTTTATGGATACAAATTTAAGACCAATTTTGTTATATGTATATTTCTACTCTTGATTAAGGTATTGTGTTTGTGCAGCTCATTTAAAAATGCAAAGTATAATTAAGAAATATTCTAAATAGTCAAGCATCTAGTCATGTTAGTTAGGCTTTCTAGATATATATTTCAGTTAGATAGGTATTCTTCAAATCTTTCAGAGACCTTCAGAATATGGCATTTAAAATGTTTTAAGAACTTAGGACTTTTCGTAACAATGAGATCCATCTGCTCCTGGCAGCACCAATGTACTTCAAGAGGAAGATGGGCATCGAGAGAATCCTTATGGAGTTTGCTAGCCATTTGAACAAGAAACTGCTCTTGCCTGAATTGCTTAATGGTATGCTGTATGAACTGGACATGCATGACCCACAGAAAAATGACTTCTGAACTTGCCTAAAGGTGAGACAGTCCTTCAGGGTTCTTGCTTCATGAAAGAGTCTGCAAGACATTCTGAAGACACAGAAGAAAGTGACTGACAAACTGCCAATATAGGCAGAACTGTCTTTGAAATTTCCTTCTTCATGGGAGTCTGACAGATACTACAGGCCTGTAGGATGAAGATGGATGCTCCAACAATACAGAAGGACTTTGGGTGGCTGTCCATGACGTGAGATGTCAATTCTAGAGTTTTGGAAGTTGCATGCAATGCACTTTATTTAGGTAATATTATATCCTTCTGGGGTCTTTGATGGAGTTGAAGAATAGAAGGTTATAATTATTGTTTTCCTTAGCTATGATAAAAGATAAACTAGATATAAATATTATAACTGTAATTCTTGCTTGATACCTGTTTTGTTATATGTAATTTTACTATGTTAAAATTAAAACCTTTGTTTTATTTAAACAAAAAAGGGGAAATTGTGTAGGAAGTACTTCTGTATATGTGTTGCTTTTACTGGTTAATGAATAAAGGCCAATGGCTTAACAGAGTAAATCCAGGTGGGAAATCCAAACAGAGATGTAGAAAGAGAAAGTAGACAGAGTCAGGGAGGTGCCATGTAGCCACAGCAAGAAACAGATATGTTAGAACCATTAGATGGGGTTTACCTTGCCAGTAAACCACAAGCTTCGTAGTAAAATATAATATAAAATAATAGAAATGGGTTAATTTAAAATGTAAGACTAGCTAGTGATTGGTCAAGCAGTGTTTTAGTTAATACAGTTTTGAGTAATTATTTCAGGTCTGAGCAGCCAGGAATACGAATAAGTTTAAAAGCAGAATAAATTATAAATTATGAATAAGCTTAAAAGCAGAATAAATTACTATTAAAATATATTTCTATAAACTCCAGAACCCAGATGGATTCATCAGCACATTGTATCAAATAGTTAAAGTAAAGTTAACAATAATCCTTCATAAACTGTTTCAAAAAACTTGAGGCGGAAATATACCACAGTCTGTTCTACAAAGTCACTTTCACCCTGATACTAAAATCAAATGAAATGCTCAATGAGACTACAAGATTTTATGAAACAGTCCTCATAGTTCCAGCAATCAAATCCAATGTTACCGGAAAGGACCACATGGGCCAGTGAGATGGCTCAGGAGGTAAAGGCACTTCCCCCCAAGGCCGACAAACTGAATTCAATTTCCATACAATTGAAGGAGACCAACTCCTTTAAGTTGTCCTCTGACCTCCAAACACAGGTCATAGAATTCATGCACATCCCTCCCCACCCCGGACATACAAATAAAAAATCAATAAATGTTTTTTATACAAAGCAAAGGGCATTACATCATAATCAACTGAAGTGCAAGGCTATTTCAAAATTTAAAACCAATCTATATAAAGCATATCAATATAATAAACAAAACTAAATGATCATTTCCATAGACATAGGAAAACAATTTTGCAAAAATCCAACACTCTTAACAGTGAAAACACTCAAAACAGAAGGAATCATTTTCAGTCAGATTAAGAACATCTTTAAAATCACAGCATTGTGTTGAATACTCAAAATCGGAGAGATTTCCTATCCTCTAAAATAGCGCAACACAAAGCCATTTGCTATAATCAATATTGACGAGGAAGTTCTAAATGAAGCAACTTGCAAGAAAAACTTGCATTCATAGCAGAAACAAAACCATGCAGCTAACTTTGGGAGTCATACTTTGCATGGAAAATGCTAAAGATAATCCCAAAGAGAGCTAAGAAATAAATTATGCAAATGAAATGTATGATATCAATATGGAAATGTTAATATCATGTCTATAAACAAACAATAAACAATCTAAACCTAGCTAAATTAAATTCTTTCATTTAAAACAGAATTAAAGGGATATGTAGGAAGAAACAATAGAACTACAAAACATATTTAGAAACCTACAAGGTAACATGAAGATAATTTAGTATTAAACAAATGTGAAGCTACTTAATGTTTATTGAGTGGAAGGATTAATAAGGGGCAAAATTGATCTACAGATTCAGTTCAATCCTATTTTAAAAGTCCAATGTACTTTTAGTTGAAATTGATACTGATTATAGAATTAATGTGGATTTGAATGGGACCCGGAGTAGCAACAAAAAAAAAAAATCTTAAACAGAACAAAATTGATGGCTTTACATTTAATCACTGAAAGATTCACTATATAGCAATAACAATTCAAGTATCAAAGGTGTTGGCATAAGAAACAGAAATGCTGACCAATGGACCAGAATGGGAAGCCCATCACTAACCCCACAGCCAAATAACAGTGCCAAGACAGACTTCAACAGCACAATAGCCATACACTAATGAATCACAAGCAAAAATGAAGTCAGAATGGATTATAGTGAAGACTATGAGACTCTTAAAAGGAAACAAAAGGATAAACTAAGACTATCAAAGTTTAAAATGTACTTTTCAAAAGACTTAAAAAGTAAAAAATATAATTGACAGAAGTGGAGAAAATGTTAGTAAGTCATATTATGTTTAATAAGCTTCCAACAGTCAGGATACTGTGTGGTATTATATACAGTATTAATGCAAAAGAAAGAACTCTACAACTCAACAAAAGCAATAAGTAAGAGCCAGATATGGTCTCAAATAGGCATTCCTAATATATATATATATATATATATATATATTAGATGTTATATATATACATATATATATATATATGAGAAGAGCACCTTATTAGTCGTTAGGAACTCAAAACCACAATAAGCTGTCATTTCACACACAAGTAGGATGGTGATAATAAAAACACATTGACAGTACCAAGGTTTGGTGTGCATGTTAAGAAATCTGGACTTCATACATTGCTGCTATGAAGGGAAACAAGGAAGGCCCTCTGGAAAGTATTTTATAGACTGAACATATCACTGATGTGGTAGCCATAAATTATTCTCCTAAAATAAACAAGAGAATTCAATACAAACATTAATATACAAAAAAAAACATTATTCAACTATAAGAAGGAATGAAGTATTTATACAATCTCAACAGTATCCCAAAAAGTAAATACAAAGGCCATATAATGTGTAGTTTTACTTAAGCCCAGCAGCAAATATCAATCAGAAAGTATTAGTAGTGTTCAGGGCCAGGAATACTTGCTTAATGAACACAGGAGCTTTTTTACAATATGATGATGGTGTGAAATTAGAGTTCTGTTGGCTGTCAACCTTGTCAACAAACTGAAAAAACATTAAAGAAGACATTTCATGACAAATAAAATTAACTGAATAAAATCCCAAAAATGTTGCAGCTGTTGTGTCTCCTGTGAATTCTCTGAAAACATATATCCAAAATCTTTACAGTGTTTAAATCTTAAATGAAATTATCATTGCATTTTTAACCTTCCCACATTTAATGTCATAGTGAGAAGTGCATCTGTTAGAAGTAAAATCACTACAGGAAACTTTGGTTAACGTTTAGAAATAACTTTTCTTTGCACACAGAATTAGACTTGAATGACTCCAGCTCTACAGTAAAACCACTTTATCCAACTCCACAGAATTAAATGGACCTCGGGAACCAGAGTAACTGGGAAGCACTAGCCTTTTCAACAGACTCTTAAATTGTAGATGGATGATAGTAACATTCTATTGCTGAAAAGCTATTCATGAGTACCTGGAAAATGTGATGATCCAACTATTTTCAGTGAATCTTGAGTCAAGCGAAAACTTCTTGGCAATCGAGCCAAATATCCAACTATAAAAAACAAAAAGAAAACAAATAACTTGTCTGTCTTGTAAAAATTCCAAAATATTAATATAAGAGTACCTTGCCTCCACTGCAAGGAGCATAAATCAGTCTCCTATGACATGTTCTCTACTGTTCTGCATACTCCTTAAAGAATTTAATATAACAGGGTAATGACTTACCCCCGTTATAAATCTTAACCCAGCCTTTCTGTGTCTACTTAACAATACTCTCCCACCTTACAGGGCCCAAATCAAATGCCTCTCCTGTCTTCATTACTCAGCTATCATAGAAAATAACTGGCATCTCTCTTTTAACAATCTACAATGGAATGCAGTTAATCATACATGCACACTATTCTTCTTGCTACAAACTCCATTGATGGAAGCACCAGTGTTTAAGTCAAGACCCATTTATCAAGAACCATTTGCAAGCACCTCACCTTTAACATGGAAACTATTAAAACCGGAACTATAAAAAACATCTTGACAGTCTCCCTTCATTGTTGGATGAGCATATATATTATGGAATGGTGCTGGGGACAGAATGAATGGGGAAGGCTATGCAATGACTGTAAAGCATTAACCCCAAAGAGCCTTGGCAGCAAGCAAGTAAAAGGGGAGATCATGGCATTGAAGGCTGGAGCAGAGCTTATTGAAAATTCTGCCACTTCCTGAAATTGAGAAAGTTACTTTAAACCACCAGTTGGAGGGTTTCATCTGCAATGAGATTGATAGTAACTCCAACCTTACAGGTTTATTGTAGGAGCTGTGAAGTGCTCTATAAACATCAGCCTTTACTACTCACAGTTACACGCTAAGATACTAATTGCTTATGCTGTTTTTTTTTTATAATCCTTATTGGAGAAAAGGAAAGCCAGGCAACATTTTAAAACAAAAACACAATCTTTCATTACCAGGTATAAGGCCAACAGCTATAATCAAATGCATCTTCCTTAGACAGAATAATTAAAGACAATGAATTCTCACAGAACTATCTTTGCACTAGACACCTGGTCTTTATAATATATAAGGAGTAATCGTCATACCCCCACTCCCATGGTGTCTAGTATGCCTTCTGTTGCTGTGATAAACACTATGCCTCAAATCAGCATGGGACAGGGTGCAGAGAGGGTTTATTTCACCTTTCAGGTATACACCGACAATGTATACATTGTCCCGGAAAGCCAAGGCAAGGACTCAAGTCCAAACCTGGAGTAAGAAAGTGAAGTAGAATCATGGGGGAACACTACTTGCTGGCTTCCTTCCTCTGGCTTGTTCAGCCTGCTTTCTTACACAGCCCAGGACAGGGATGACACCACTCCCAGAGAACTGGTCCATCCCACATCAAAAGCAATTAAGAAAATACTTCCCAGACATGCTCACAGGTCAATCGGGTAGAAACAAATCTTTAGTTGAGTGTTCCTATCCCCAAGTGCCTATAGTTTGTGTCAAGTTACAAGCACACCCCTTTTCTTTCCTTACTCCGCCCTATTTCTTTCTTCGCATTCCTTCTACGTTTGTATCCTTGGTTCTCCCTCATATGAACAAATTTTAACTTCTGACAAGTGTTATCTTTAGTACATTGCCTTAGGATCTATAGAACACGGCTTATTAGTAGTAAGGCTACACCTTAAAATACACACACAATACAATCACAGCGTGCTACTTTTAAAAAAAAGACAAAGCTAGTAAACTTTCTTTAGTTTCTCCAGCATAAATATATTTTCAAACTGTGAGAAGAGTTTTCACTTTAAATCCCCAAACCCAAGTGACACCCTGCATTTTACATCGAGAGCCAATAGAGGGCGCTCCACCACCAAAGATGTTTCAAAAGCTCATTGTGACAGCACAGGTACAGCACCATACTAAAGACACTATAGACGGCCGCTCTAAAACACAAGGTGGGCGGTGACCCACGAACTTAAGTTTATTAAGGCACTTTTCATTGAAAGCTTCACATCTGAACAATCTCCTGCAGCTACGCCTCATTCGCATTCGCGTTCCCACCGCGATCTTCCCTATCGTTCTCTTTCAGACTCCGAAACAAGGCTGCCCGGTGGGACGGGGACGGGGTCACGTGACTCGGGCCCACCGCAATTCTCGTGAGGAGCCGCGGCCGCCGGAGCGCCCTCCGTGCGGCGCCGAGCCTCACCTGCAGGGGGCGCCCGCAGCAAGGCGGAGAGCAGGACGGCGGCCACCGACAGCGCCGGGAGCGCGGAGCCCTCAGTCCCGGCCCGCCGCCGGCCCCGCGGAGCCCGGCCCGGGGCCAAGGCCTCCATCCACACGCCGCCGCCGGCCGAGCCTCGGCGCCGAAGGTCGTTACCTGGCGCGCGCCCACCCGCCGCCGGAAGTTGGCGGACGGCGGGCCGGAAGGACGGACCGACGGACACGCCGCCGCTTCCGCTCGGGCCGTCTGCGGGAGGTGTGCTAGCCAGGGAGCTGGCTTGGGAGCGCGCGGGAGGCTGGGGGGTCGATCCGCAAGGGGCTCCTTTGCCTTTGAGGCCACCGCACCCCTGAGGGAACCCGCCAGAACCGAAGTGGCTTGTCAGAGATTCCAAAGCTAGGAGAAGAATCTTGTGCCCCAGAGTTCTAACCTTGGCCTTTCTCTGGTGTCTGTGGTAGAAAGGAAGACCCTCCTGACTACCCTGGCAGTGTATTGAGTTTCAGCCTTTGGGTGCCTACTCATGACTGCAGATCCTGGGGACTAATGACAAGGCACGTTTAGGTCTCATAAAGGAACTGACTATAGCAATGCCAACAACTTGTACATTCTCCGAACTTCATGGAAGCGAGATGCAGTGAACACCTAGAAGGGATTAAAGGTTTTGCCTAAAACAGATGACATGTTGGGAAAACAGATGAAATGACCCTAGATGAAACTGAGTCAGCTTGGAAGATCACCTTTCAGAACCTGAATCCTGGAAAACATACCAAATCAGCTAAGAGGCCATTTATAGTGAGAGTGTATTTTAAGGTGAAAGAGAATCATACTTCACTTTTCTGCCTTTGGACGCATTTAATGATAGTCGAGCTGTGGTAGAAATAAATCTTAAATATTTTAGACAACTAAAAACAGTCTTGCTTCACTTTAATATGAAGAAATGAGCGGTATGGGGTGAATTAAAAACTCTGACGTCATGTTTTGGATATACTGTGTCCAGGACCTCGTGCTGAAAGATTTAACCATTTATTTTCAATTTTACCTCTTGTTTAGTGGTGTATCTCAAATTTTCAAACATCGTCAAAGGGGGCGTGGCCACTGCTTATACAAACTACCTTACAGTTGATCTGATTTATATATTCTGTTCCTGAATATTGTACAAGCTTGCTTTGGTTTTGTTTGTTTGTTTCTATTTTTGTTTGCTTGCTTGATTCATATAAGGAAGGTGTGGATTTTTATCCCTCAAATTCTAATACTTCAATTTAGTTGCAGTTTTCACACACCAAATTGTCTATTTAAAAACATCTCTTAAATGGACTGGTACACCTATCATTTAAAACGGATTTTTTTATATGTTGCCATTTACTGAAATAACGTAAAAACCCTCATTGCTTTACCTCTGGACATTGTGGTGTCCTTAAAGAAACTGAGGATAATTTTAATCATATAAGGATGCACCTTTACTTTGGCTATAATTTCTGAATTACTTTCCTTAAAAATGAATATAATGCATGTTCATTGTTGCAGTGTGTTTAAATTAAACATACCATTTTTATCACATATCAGCTAAATACTTAGTTCTAGTTTGTATGTCAGAGATAGAGACTGTATATGTGGTATATTCACTAGATCAACTTCAGTATATTCTTTAAGTGATTATCTTACCCACAAAATATAAACATGAAAAAACATATTTGTACTTATATGTAAATATGTATATGATATTAGTTTCCTGAGTACTGGAGAAAAAAGTGTAATAGAAATATTACTAGCCCTTTTGGGGGATGGTTCCTAAGCAATACATTATGATTCACATAATAAGTAGTTCCATGAGCTATGGTTCTACCTGTTGCCAAGCAACAAAGGCTCTTCCTTTTTCTTTTATTCTGCCCTATTTATGTACTTTCCTATCTCTCTTTCGTCAGAAAAAAAATACCTTGAGATTAAAAAAATACTAAATTTAGAAAATTGAATTAATAATTTTATGCTAGATTAATCTTAATCTCCCGTTATTGGAAATATAGGCTCTTAATAGCTAAAGAAAAAAGAATTATCAAAAGAAATTAATTTGCAATCCTTAAAAATGATGCAAAATTCCATGGATATGGAGGTTCAGAACAAACTCAGAAAGATAAGTATCCCTAAAAGGTTCGCCTTCTCAGGAGCAAAGACTATTGAGCATCCAGATTACCCGCACTACTGCGATCTCTTCCGGAAAATGAACATGCCGTTTGTGAAAGGAGTCGAAGACAGGCATAACTATGGCAGATTTGAAAAGAAAGGCAGCCCTGCATTTTTAAAATTTCATCCTTATCCCCCTTCAGTGCTGCCAGATTACCACGTTCACTACCCTTATCCCCCACCCTATGGGAGGGAGTATCCACTGTTTCCACTTCGTGATGATGTGCCCTTAGGTGATCCCTGCTCAGGATTCCTGAGCCCTGGTGCTGATGCTGACTTAAAGCCTGGCATTGGCAGAACCATACCAAACCTGGTGAGTTTCAGTGATGTGAAACCTCAAAATCGAGTTCCGAGGCCAGACAAAGGATTTCAAACAACCATCAAAAGGCAAACGGTACTATCAGAAGAGCTACAACAGAGCAGAAGATGGAATTCCAGGGAAGTACCAGACAGTTCCATAAGGGCAAAACTTGGTGGTAAGTAAAGTAACATGGCCTTGAGATGTCTCGTGTGAGGTAAAGGAGCATGAACTGGAGCTTTTCAGAATTTTAGCAGTTATAGTAGCATAAATTATAACCAGACAAATTATTTTAAGTTAGATTTTTAAGAAGGTTTTATTAAAATGATACAAATCTGCTTATAAAATGATGGAGGAGTGTTTATGTGTTACTTTCATTATTAATAAAGAAAACTGCCTTGGCCCTTTAAGAGAAAATTAGGTAGGTGGAGTAGACAGAACAGAATTGTGGGAACAAGGAAGTAGAGTTAGGAAGACGCTTTAGGGAGTCGCGTGGTGAGTCTCCATGCTGCTCCTCTCCGAGATGGACGCAGGTTAAGATCTCTCCTGGTAAGCCACAACTCGTGGTGCTACCCAAATTACTAAATATGGGTTAAAGGAAGATGTGAGAATTAACTAATAAGAGGCTACAGATAATGGGCCAGGCAGTATTTAAAAGAATAAAGTTTCCGTGTAATTATTTTGGGTAAAGCTAGCCGGCGGCGGATTAGCTGGTTGCTGGGAACTGGGCGGCGGGAACGCAGCCCCGCCGCTTCCCACTACAGATTGGCGCCCAAGTTATAGCTTTCCTTAGTTATGATAAAAGATAAAATAGATTTAAATATTGTAACTGTAATACTTGCTTGATAACTGTTTTGTTACATGTAATTTTACTATGTTAAAGTTAAAGCCTTTCTTTTTTGTTTAAACAGAAAAAGGGGAAATGATGGAGGAGTGTTTATGTGTTACTTTCATTATTAATAAAGAAAACTGCCTTGGCCCTTTAAGAGAAAATTAGGTAGGTGGAGTAGACAGAACAGAATTGTGGGAACAAGGAAGTAGAGTTAGGAAGACGCTTTAGGGAGTCGCGTGGTGAGTCTCCATGCTGCTCCTCTCCGAGATGGACGCAGGTTAAGATCTCTCCTGGTAAGCCACAACTCGTGGTGCTACCCAAATTACTAAATATGGGTTAAAGGAAGATGTGAGAATTAACTAATAAGAGGCTACAGATAATGGGCCAGGCAGTATTTAAAAGAATAAAGTTTCCGTGTAATTATTTTGGGTAAAGCTAGCCGGCGGCGGATTAGCTGGTTGCTGGGAACTGGGCGGCGGGAACGCAGCCCCGCCGCTTCCCACTACAATAAAAACAAAATTTTGTTTAAAAACCAAATATGATTTGTACTGATCAACAGCAAACATTAGAACAGATATAGTTTTATAGATAGCCTTATTTTTTTTTGGTTTTTTTTTTTTTTTTTTTTTTTTTTTGGTTTTTCGAGACAGGGTTTCTCTGTGGCTTTGGAGCCTGTCCTGGAACTAGCTCTTGTAGACCAGGCTGGTCTCGAACTCACAGAGATCCGCCTGCCTCTGCCTCCCGAGTGCTGGGATTAAAGGCGTGCGCCACCACCGCCCGGCTAGATAGCCTTATTTTACCAGAAGAGGATTTATGTATCACTTTCATAATTTCATAACAAGCTTATCTCTTTATTTTTCTCCCTTATAAACAATCTGCTGAGGAGAAAGTGAGGTTTCAGGGACTGACATGAAATGTGAAAGAAGATATAAGTAAATTGGGTAAGAACGGGAACTAAAGAGAAGCAAGCCCTCCATAAATAGCCTTATGCTTCCGAAGGCTGAATTAATGGTACTACTGTCGTCTGTGCTAGGATTCTCTGGACACATTTGTAGTGAGAAATATCTCCAAAGGAAAACCACAACAACCACGTCCTGTGTAGGGAAGTGTGCATGGTAGGCAGGGAGGGAGGGATAAAAGATTAGCATCTTTGACTGTGGGAAAAGGAAAAGGTCAAACCTGTGGCGGAGGTGCTTGGCTTGCTGTGGTGTCAGAAACTGCAGGATGCTTCCACGGTTCATTCAAAGCCTTAGATGATGAAGGAAGACAATGTGTGAAGGAGGGCAAGGCCGCCCATGTTGGCACAGTAGAGATGCATACTTTCTGACATTCCTCTCAGAGAAATAGTGAAGTTATGAGGTACCAAGCAAGAAAAAGGAAATCGAAATGAAAAAGAGTAGTCAGCATGACTCCAGCCTCACCTTCCAACCACCTGTAAGGTGGAAGAGAGAAACTGAAGAGGGATAAGCAGGGGGAAGCATGGTACTTTTTGCATATCACTCCACTTATGGTCTTCAAGGTGGGCTTAGGGGAATGCCTGAGTTATAGAATTCCTGTGTAGAGTACTAATGAGGTCAGCATATTTTGAGTTGGTTATCTGAAAATTCTATCTGGGAAAATAAGTTACTGATCAGCAAACAGATTTGTTTCAACAAGAAATAAACACTATGTTTGTTACTAGAAATCAAAAAAAGGAGCGTGGGTTCATTCTTTATTAATATTCCAACATATAATAGCTTATTACTAATAATACATCATTAAAAGAGATAAAGTCATTTTAGATGCATATGCTACTTATACCAGGAAAGCACAAAACCCCTGTCCAATATAATTTCAAAGGGAACATTGTTGATCAGTTCTTTGTTTTTGTTTGGTGTTTTTTTTTTTTTTTTGAGACAGGGTTTCTCTGTATATCTCTGACTGTCCTGGAACTCATTCTGTAGACCAGACTGACCTCGAATTCAGAGATCCACCTGCCTCTACCTCCCAAGTGCTAGAATTAAAGGCATGTGCCACGGCTGCCTGTCTGTTGGTCAGTTCTTGAAAGTAGTTCTTACCCTGAATTCATAAAATATCATTACAAAAGACTTTAGGGTGAAGAATGTCTTGTTAAAAACACTAAATTACCAAGACAGTTTGGATAAACATGGTACCAACACTTAGAATGAAATTTAGGTCTTATCTGAGCTGTTATGTGGCCCAGGGCCAGTTAGAATTCTCTGTCTACCTGTGTGTCCTTGCTTATAAACTAAGGAGAGTGATTCATAGCATGTTAATAGTCACTATTTTATATGAATAGAATCCCAATACTGTCTAATCTTTTCATGTTTTTGTTCCTGGATGGCTCTTTTTATACTCTAACAGGCAATGGTTCTAAACTTAGTCTAATTATGTCTGAGCTCTCTCCTAGACACTCCCTCTTATTGCAGCAGATGGCTTGTTTTCCTTGCCATAGCTAAAGTGAGTTTGTCTATTGTCACCTGCCTTCCTTCACTTTGGACTCCATCTGATGTCAATGTTTGAACCTTCTGTGTGTCTTTCCATCTCTCCATCCTCCTAAGGCATTTATAAAAATACATACATAAGACTGGCTACACATACATGTCAGTTATGAAGGGTGAGAAATCAAAAGTCAAGCAGTCTGGAGATTTGCCTCTTCGTGAAGCTTTCCGGACTTGCAAAAAGCTGCCTACACCCCCTGTCCCTTGGATGGCAGAAAGAAATGGAGCTTCAATGAGTCATCATTTTGATTATGAAAGTAATGTAAGCAATAATTTTATGTGTACTAATCAGTGGTTCATAAACATGTTGGACACTTAAACTGCATGCCACAAACTTGACTCACTCTTTGCTGTTCTTTAACTTCTTCTTTCAATGGTGATAACAGTAAAGATAAAGAAAACACAACTTAGAATGGTCAAAACAGCTCCATCTGAATAAGAAATGTATTCATTATTGGAACCCAGAATAAGCTGGGAATGGGGTGCCAGAGTGGAATCGAGAGATGACCACTGAACACCTGGGCTATACAAACCACCTCTCACAATCTTTCCTTTGCCCACATCTCTGTCCACATAGCTCCCAAATATTAACTTCTGGATCCCAGATTTGTACAGTGCCTTAATTCACGGAGCAAGACTCTGATTAGAGGACAAAGAAGATGCTTCTGTCCCTAGAGCATTGCAGGACTGTGTATGGAAGCTATCGGAGTCACCCCAGCACCCTCACTTCTGTTAGTCACCTGAGGAACTCATAGGGACTTCTGAAAGTTTTAAACTCTCTAAAACACTATCTAGAACCCATCTAGAGGTTGAGCCCAAGGATCTCCCATGCTGACACTTTCTCCTCCTGCTCTTCCACCACTCCCTCCTGACTCGGTGCGACGGCTGTAACTTTCCCTCTGTAGTTTCCTCACAGCCCTCTGCCTTCGCAGACCTGGCTCCTACAGCACATGCTATTTCCCTGCCTGCAACAACTGCTTTTCATCCACTTCCCCTTTTTCAAAAATTTAAGTCCTATTTAATTTTCAAGATTAGATCAGTTGTCATCCTCAGGAAGATGTTCCTAACTCCTGACAATCTGGTTGGACTAGATAACCCTTTTCTGCAACCTCACAGAACTCTGATCTCCACTATTGTTGCAGTTGCCTCATAGTGGTTTCAGTGCTCATGTGCATGAAGTTTCTGCTCGTCCATCAGCACCTCAGAACCAAACTCCGCTTTTCATTTTGATGTGCCCTTTAGTTTCTACTTACAGTGCAGCAAATACTTTGAAGGCTATATCTTTGCTAAATATATTATATGGTTAGTGTTTTAAGATTTCTAGTCTATAATTAGATGGGTCTGCATAGTATCCAGAATTGCTTTTTGCTACTACCATCCCTAGTATGTGTATGTGCACACACACACACAACTATATACAGATCCCTAGTATTCAACAGTCCTCTTACAATAGCAAATTAAGCAATCAAGTAATTCTTTCACCTGTTGTAATTTACTGAGCACATAAATCTCAGAAATATTGTGTCTTTGTAGCAATTCACATTGCAGATATCATCCTTACAGACTTCTCTGAAAGATTCAGGAAATTAATTAAATAATTCATTACAAATGCATAATATCATATAAAATAGCTCTCTAGTAGGGAAACATTGGGGGTTTTGTTTGGTTGGCTTTTTGAAATGGATATTTTATTGTCTTGATTCCTTCATGTCATGAGTTGGACAGCTTAGCCTGTATATTAATTATATGATTTCTTTCAATTCTATATAAAAAAAGAAACTAAATGAGAAGTTACAGGAATTTGGACACACATAGTGTTCGACCAGGATTGATGTAGGCGATGTGGAAACAGAAGTTGGTGGGCATCTCCAGAAGGAAAAGTGTACATTAGTCGGAACAGCTGGAGCACCTCTGCCTCTGCAGGATGGGAGCATGTATGCATGCGGTGTGTGGGTCTTGAGGCTTTACAGGACAAAATGAGAGTGGGGGTACTTTAGAGATAGAAGACTCAATCTGAAGGTAAGTTCCCCTGCAGTCTGGAAGTGGAGATACCAACGGGTTTGGTATGTGGCCCTTCTTATCAGAATTTTGCACAGGGTTTATCAGTCAAGTCAACTGTCATGTCCAAAGTTTTTCCGGGCACCTGAGGCTTTTAGTTCATGAACCCTTTATTCTCAACCCTTAGGACAGATTTAAAAAAAGGAGGTGGATTTTTTTTTCTTCATTGGATACTTACTGCAGAAAGGGGGATGATGAGCTAGCCTCTTTCACCCGGCTCTAAGGGAGAATAGATTGGATTGATTTTATAGAGCAGAGGAGAGTTTTAACTTGATCAGCTGTGAGGCATCATTCTACCACCTTCACGCACTCCTAGAGAAACCTCTACAAAGCTTGAGGACTGAAAATGGATGACTTGGTTACAGAATGAAGCTGAGAGATTGCCCAGAAAGGTGGAGGAGGAGGATTAGCAATGGGAGACACAAAGATGAGTCAGTGAGGGGAGGTGGGTATCAGTATACAGAGGATCCCATGTAGTGGGGGAGGGATTTATAGTGTGTCTCAAAGGACTGTAGTATTTGGCAGGAGAGAGTTAGGGAAGAGTGTGAAGGATGCCAGCAGAGTTGATAAATATAACTTGTCATTCAGTATTTAAGAAAGGGTCTAGGGTGGTAAGAGGCTGGAAAAATCAAACTGGATCAAGGAGATAATATTTAATTAGAGCCAGGCAGTGGTGGCACACGCCTATAATCCCAGCACTTAGGAGGCAGAGGCAGGCAGATCTCTGTGAGTTCAAGCCCAGCCTGGTCTACAAGATCTAGTTCCAGGATAGGCTCCAAAGCTACAGACAAACCCTGTCTCAAAAAACAAAACAAAAAATATTTAATTAGAAGTATATGGTTATGCATATCTTATCCACATGTCTTATTCTTAAAAACAGATGTAGAAATTTTTAAATTTAAGAAACTTGCATTAATAGTCCCAAGAAAGATTCAGGACTATTAACCATTATCATGATTCATTTTAGTTTTCCTATGAACAAAATGAAGTTGAGTCAAGTTAACAACTTTAATTTCCACGAGCACTTACTTAGAAGTCAATTTGTTACTAAGTACAGAATGTTACAGAGCACATATGGACAGTCTATATGGACATAATCATAAATAAAATGTGCTTTAAAATCAATATTTTGAACATTACTGTTGTGTTGTGATTATGGTTTTATAACTTTCATTTGTTAAAGGAAAAACTTAAAGCATATTGTTAGATCAGGCAGAAACAAAAACAGATACATGTCAATGGGACAGTAAAGGGGGAAGGAAAGTGTTTTTTTGCAGTTGGGGAAAACGGGCCTGAAGATGTGTCACAAAAGCAGCAGACAGTGTGACCTGGCAGAGACTATTGCAGTGGCTCCTCACTGGCAGCAGCTGGTCTAGCACTTGATCATTTGTCCTTTGAGTCTCTTTTGGAATCATGAATCTCAAGAGTGTTATTTCCCTGTACTAATATGCCAGTATTGAAGGCAAATGGCCAGGAAAGTGTTTAGATTCTCCTTCGAAGCCAATCATTATATTGTGCAAAACTATCAAAATTGAAACAAACGAAAACATTAAAATCATAAAATAAGCATTTTAGAGGTTTGATGTTTCTCCTTAGTCGAATATAAAGGCATGTGCTGATTCCCAAGGAACACAATGGGACTATGAAGTTTTATGGGTGCCACCATTTTGGTTTGTGTCATGTGGTGATGTTTAACCAAAATGGTGGTAAAGTCACATGACCTTTGCCTTTATATCATTAGCAAAGATGGAAGCCCAGATGCTTGGTTACTTCCATCTTGATGAACTCCCTAGCCAAGATGGCAGCAAACCATGGTTGTTTTTTCTGCTCAAGTGCAGTCAGTCACATGGTAAAGTGAGCCCACCCTCCACTGTGGCACAAGTCCCTGTGGAATCCACCATTTTGAAGATCAAATGTGGATTGTTATACCATTTTCTTTAAAAATACAGTCGTTAGGTAAATGAGTATGGATATAAGAGAAGATGGTACCTATGGTCTAGGCAAGTTGGCCCAAAAGAGCTAAATAAAGAAAATGGGGAAGGAATCTCATGACCCCAGCTGTTTTATCTACTGAAGTTATCTAAATCAGTGAGGATTTGGAGGCCGAGAGTACTTCCAAGGGTGGTCATTGTCTAAGTGACAGGGCCAGATATGAATTCAAAGCTCACATGTGAGACAGTACATCTAGATTTCTGACTAATATGGACCTTTAAGACTGTTATTTTCATGTATAAATGTTGTGGTAGTTTGAATGTAATTGCCTCTATAAGTTCAAAGGGAGAGACACTATTAGGAGGTATGGCTTTGTTGGAGTAGGTAGGGCCTTGTTGGAGGAAGTGTGTCACTGTGGGGGCAGACTTTGAGTTATCTCATGCTCAAGATACTGTCCAGTGTCTCAGTCCACTTCCTGTTGCCTTCTGATCAAAATGTAGCCAGCACCATGTCTGCCCGCACACTGCCATGCTTCCACCATGATGAAAATAGACTGAAACTATGAAGCTCTAAGCAAGTCACCCCAATTAAATGTTTTTCTTATAAGAGTTTCTGTGGTATGGTGTCTCTTCACAGTAATAGAAACCCTAAGACAAATGTTTAGACAAATCTGTGCAATGGACAAAGCTGTTACCAAAGAAAAACACAGAACATAACAGCAAGTCTGCTAAACACAAAGAAGTAGTTTAAGCAACAGCAAATCAAACTAAGAACGACTGGTAACAGTAGATGACTTAGATAATGCTTCTCTAAACTACAAGAAACGGTTACATAGAAGCTTTGTCTAACACTACTATCTATCGCATGGTGTTTAGAATAAGACAGATCCGCAAAGGAGGAAGCCAAGCAGTACCAGTCATGTGTTAAAATGGTTTGCCTCCAATACACTTCAATGGTTTAGTCCCCATAGAAGGGCTAGATATGGCTCCACTATACCAAATAAGCTTTATAAATGAACAAGAATGTTTGTTTCCACGAATTTTAAAACAGAGCATTTCACCTGGGAACCCACATAACCTATCTCTGGGGTAAATGAATCACTATTATTTATTTCAAGCTTAAAAAGTGTACTAGGAGTGGAGAAACAGTCTTGGGTCAAGTATTCTGCTTGGCTAGCACTCTAGATATATGCGTAAGCTGTGGTTTGTACCTTCTATGGCTATAGTAGCTGCAGCTCAAAGTGAACATTGGGTTTACTATAGATACAGATATCCACAAATTCCATGTAACATGCTTAGATTCTAGGTCTTTGCACTAACACAATTTAAAGTTTGTTAGGTTTGGTCAGCATACATGCCTCTAGTTTCATTTGATGTACACAGTCAACGCAGGAATTGGAAAAATGACCAACTAGTTCAGAGCACTAAATTGCGTCCAGAACTGTGGACAATTATGACCCAAATATTTTAGTTAGTAATCTTAGCATGCATTTCATGCAATTTGGAAAACATCAAACTAAACCTACGGTTTCCAGAAGTCTTGTTACGGTTTAACACACATTAACTAAATGTTTCTAACGGAAGAAACATATCTGTATATTTTACCTGAAACGCATGAATTTTTGGTTTCCAGGTTGGACAAGCCCACAGAAAGCTCCTCCTTTACCAGTTCACGAACACAAAAGAAGCTCATTAAGTCGCATACATGCATTTGATGAGGAGGCAACAAGTAAAGTAAGATTTCCTTAATCAGTAGTAAGATATACTAGAGTTTGCTTATGTCATCATCTGTGTGTTTGGTATTTTCTTTCCCAGGGGGAAAAATAGCTACTATTCACAAAGTGCATCCCCTCTTCAGCTTTAAAACAAATAAAACCCTTTATTAGTTTAGATAGTACCAATGTGTGTAAATAGCATCACAGCAGCCTGCAAATGCTTCGGCTGGAGAGAACTGCTTTCCACATAGACACCACCCTTACCATATCCCAGTATGGCGCACATACCTTGGTTTCCTATTCCATGAAAGGAGGGCCCTCAGATTGAAGACTTCAAAATCCTATCAATATTATGTTAGTATAAATATCTTTACCTTACTTGACTTCATAAGGAAAACATTCCATTGCATACATGAATTATAATTTAATTACCCTTTCTTAAGATGTAGATCAGTTTCAGTTTTGTATAGCCCATGTCATCATGCTAAGTAAAATAAACCAGACTCAAATAATAATAACAATTACATGTCTTGTTTCACACACACTGTGTGTGTATGTGAAAATTGAGAAATTATTGAATTCTAGGTCATGGCAAAGACCATAATTTTCATAAAATTCTAAATAAAAAAAACTATAAAAGCAGAAGAAGAGTAGCTCCAAAGTGAGAATCACAGTTCATAGCTCTTTGGTGGTGCAGCAGCAAATTAGATATAATAAGAGATAATTCAATATGAATAAATAAATCAGAAGAAACTGTATGTCATGAAGCACAAATATACAAAAAGGCAAAAATGGATAAGAGTTGGGAACAGAAAAGAAAGTACATGTGCTTGTTGGAATCCCAGAAATAGAAGATAGAATAGCACAGAAGCAATATATAATACACAGTTGTTTATCTGTGTTTTTCTAGGGCTTTCTGAGGCAGCATCTCACATTTTCTCCTGTACATTAAATAGAAGGTATGAGCAAAAGAACCAGCAAGAGCACCATTTCTGCCAGCATCAGTCCTAACAACAGGGATGACGGCAGAAGTTTCCAGGAGGGTCGTGAGAACAAAGTAGTAAACTTCTGAAGTTCACCATTTTACACAGCGTGTAGTGACTGCATTGTCTAAAATCTGGAAAGCAGTAGCCATTTTTTGTCTTGTCATATTGAATATGAAGAAATTCTAAGAGAATGTAAGATATTTGCAGTGCAGATATTTGTGGTAATATTCAAGAATTTTATTGTGGGTGCTACCAGTATCGTGTAAGGATAAACATAAATAATGACTCTTCTTCAGCATCAATGGAGCTGTCAAAAGTACCTAAAAGACATCAGGAGTAATGAGTCAGGCTCTCTGCTGATCCTTTCCTAAAACAAACAGAAGACTCCAGTAGAAGATGTCATGAGGAGAATAATTTCAGAAAACCACACAGGTAATAAATCTGAGGACACAGACTTCAAAACATTTCATAAGGAAACTAGAATACATAGAATTTAGAAGTCACAGCTTGTAAGTTCATAGTCAGGATGCAGAAGAAGATTTTATGTTAGAAAAAAATCCAAATTCCAGTGAAAGTTCATCAGAATACCAATGCCTTACTAAGATGATGAGCAACAAGAACGTGTGTCCTCCACAGCATGGTGAAACATGGACTTGGGTACTCCTAGAGTAAGTTTGAACTCACATTCAGAAGCTACTGTCTCCCTTATGAAGAACAATAAAGACAGACAGATGTCAATCTTCGAGGACTCTCATTGTTAGGAGGAAAAAAACTGACATTTGATGGGTTTCGCATTCCACAAACTGGGAGCCATTTTCATATTTAAACTTCTCTGAGATTTATCTATATGCCTCAGAACTAGTACTATGTTGGAAATATTTAATTTTAGAAAATAACATAGATACAACTTAGTCATACAATAAACATTAGCTTAAAGAGATGCAAATATTTTGTGTAAGGAATAGTATTCAGTCATGTCAAATTGTCCTAAATACAGTGATCATTTTATATTATCAAAAAGATTTATACTTTGTCATATATACATAAGATCACAATTTGATCATCTCTACAGTGTAATAAGGTGTGTTGTGCTGTGCCCAAAGAAAGTATGGTAAGAAAAGCTGTGTTTTTTTCTGAAGCAATGATCTTATCATACAGTATTGGCATATATAATATACTAGTATTCATTTGAAGGCTATAACTTATAATGTGAATTCTAGAACATTAATTATTAACTTGATAAGACAGTATTGTAAAAGGAAATTTCAGAGTAACAAAAGTTTATAGATGAAAACAAGATTTGCTAGAATTTTGTTATTTAGTCATTTATAGAATTGACAGCACTTGCATACAATAAAATTGATGAGATAAATATTAATGTATTAAAATTTTAATTTTATTTTTGTGTATGTGTTTGGAGGTGAGGGTGCAGGTGCCTGTGGAATCCATAACAGGGTATTGATTCTGTGGAGTTGGAGCCACCTGATATGTTGACATCAGTTAAGTTAGGATCCAAACTCCAGTCCTCTGCAAAAGCAACACCTTGGGTTTTCTTTATTGATTTTTATTGAGCTCTACATTTTTCTCTGCTCCCCTCCCTGCCTCTCCCCTCCCCACTTCAGTCCTCCCCCAAGGTCCCCATGCTTCCAATTTACTCAAGAGATCTTGTCTTTTTCCTCTTCCTATGTAGATTAGATCTATGTAAGTCTCTCTTAGTGTCCATCTCCATGGACCCAAGATTCATAATATAAATGTTTAAACCATCAATCCAATAATTGAAAGAATAAAATAAAGTCAGGTCACATAAAAAGAACTCCATGCCATAACCTCCAGAAAAAAAAGCAAAACAAAATGCAATGACGTCGCCTTGAAACAGCCCAAACAAGAGAGTCCTTCTCCAAAGCCATAGCAAATAGCAAATTCTTCTAAATATAACAGAAAGTAGGCAATGCTGGAATCCCATCACTCCTGCCACCTGAGTCCCATTGTTCGCACTACTTCATCAGTCTGCCACTTAGGATTCTATTACACTGAAATGCACTTTAGAATGTTAATAATTCAAGGCATTTTAGTCAAGATCATACAGTTTATCCTAAAGCAGACAAAAATCTTACATATACATATATAACATATGTGTATATATATACACACATATGTATGTATATATGTATATGTCCATATATGTGTGTATGTGTGTGTGTGTCCCTACTGACCAATGAATACCTTATGTATATATGTGTAAGGTATTCATTGGTCAGTAGGGAAAGAAACACTGTAATCAGAAATACAGGCATGAATGAAGAGCAAAATATAATTAGTGCATGATTAGTATAAATGAGTCTATCAAATAATAGTAACAACTTTGTGGAGTTATTTTGTATTTTTAGTTGGTTGGTTGGTTGGGTTTTTATGAGACAGGGTTTCTGTCTAGAACTATCCTAGGAGTCACTCTGTAGACCAGGCTGGCCTCGAACTTACAAAGATCTGCCCGCCTCTGTCTCCTGGGTGCTGGGATTAAAGGTGTGTGCCACCACCGCCTAGCTAACTTTGTGGAGTTTTGAACACATATATATTGAAGGAAAATATAAATTGAATAATTTAGTCTGAAGGAAGGTCAGAAGTTAAATGTGGAAGTGTTTTTCATCTTTCCTGTAGAAGAGTAAAAGCAATAGTTATACTTAATCCTCAAAAATATGTGTTCATAAGCAAGGGGTGTCAAGATGATGAGAAAACCCACAGCGACAGCTGGCCTGGGCTTGCAGGAGCTCACAGACTCTAGACCAACAGCTGGGAGCCTGCAAACTAGGCCCTCTGCATGCGGGGGGAACAATTGTGTGGCTTGGTCTGTTTGTAAGACTTCTGGCAGTAGGACCAGGATCTATCCTTGGTTCATGAGATGGCTTTTAGAAGCTCATTCCCTATGGTGTGATGCCTTGTTCAAGCCTTGATACCAGGGGGGAGGGGCTTGATCCTACCTCAACTTGATGTATCAGGCTTTGTTGATTCCCCATGGGAGGCCTTACCCTTTCTGAGGAGTGCATAGGGGTTGGGGTAGGGATGAGATGGTGGGAAGTGGGAGGAAAGGAGGAAAGAGGAATTGTGATTAGTATCTAAAATGAATAAAGCTTTTAAAATTAAAAAAAGTGTTCACATTGCATTTTTTAGATTCAACAGTAGAAATAAAATAGACAAACAACAGAATTCATTGAATATCAGGAACTCAGCCCAAACAAAATTAAAATAAAAAGACTATAACAAAGGCATGTAGATCATAGGAAGCACATGATGCAGTAGTTTCAAACTCAAAGTCACCAATTACTTTTTATGTAAAATGTTAATGCTGTAGTTAAAAGATAGGTTGCTTGAATGCATGGATCTAAAGCACCTGCTTACTCTGCTAGGAACAGAAACTCACAAATAAGATTTTAAGCACATATAAATATTACACACTTATACCTTTTTCCATGAGTATTTATACAAATTGCTATAGATGTCTTAAAACAAGTCTCTGTAATTACATTTTTAGCTGCATAGTCTATGAGCACAGAACAATTATAACAGAACAAAACACTCTTCTAAATTATGTATTTAGAACCAATAAGATGTGTTAATGGATGAACAATCATCCAGAGGATTCACAACCATAAGAGAAGCTAAAATATGTTCAGAATGAAAATCAAAATGTTGTGGTTAAATGTGTAGCTGGCAACTGTAATCACAGGACCTGTCTTTAAAGTGTATGTTAGAACTCTCAATTCATTTTTTCTTCAGTGGCAAATAAACAAAGTACATCTCCAGGAAATTAGAAAGTAGGGAGAAATCAATCTATGAACAAAGTACAAGAAATAAAAAATAAGTTAAGGATATAGAAAACCTACCTAAAATTATCCATGTTACAACTTTGTTCTTCACAAAACTAATTCGCGGCCCTGCTTCTCTGGGAACTCATTTCCATGAACTGTCAGATGTGTGTGAAATTCAACCTTTTCATAGAAGCTTCTTCTATAAGTGGGTAGGGCTTAATGCAGAGAGTCTTTACCGTCTGTTCAAAGTACTGAGCATAATTGGATATATGTGCATACTATGGAATATTACTCAGCCATAAATGTAGGTCCACTATTTGCAACAACATGAATACCCTCTAGAACCTTACACTAAGGCAAATAAACCAGGCACATAAATAAATATTTATATTCTTATTTATGTATATAATCTAAGAAAGTCATAGGGAAAACAGAGAATAGAATAGGCATGGGGTAAGTATAGAAAAAGTGGAGAGATGTTAAGAGGGTACAGTATAAAGACATAAACAAAGATGAATATGTTCTGGAGATAGAATGCATATCATGGTGTCTCTAACTAGAAATCCTGTATTGTTTGCAGGGACTTTAAGAAAAAAAACAGATTTTAGGTGTCTTCAGCAACTCAAGGAATAATTTTGGCTAGAGATGAATGTATTGAGAAATTTGAGTTTGTTGATCTTAAATCATGTATACATGCACATGCGTCAAGTCGTCATGTACATCTTGAAGGATAAGGAAATCCAGAAAACATAGTGTATAGGAAAATACAGCAATTCTATTCATGCTTGGTCAGTTTTAACTTCTTGTTTCTATCTTGTAGGATAATAATGAACCACTTGTCCAGTCAGACAAGAAATATAATATAAAGGATTCATTTTACAAATCCTCAACACAGAAGTAAGCTCTTTTTCCAATGAAAAAGTTTAAGTGTATTTCTTAATATTTAATGGTGCATGTGCCAATAATGATCTAAATCATGTTAATAATTTAAAACACATCAAACAGACACAATAAGTCATTCATGTTGGCTAAATAACAAACATATCAGGACTTGAAGAGGACAAGGTTTCATACCTGTAAACCAAGTATTCAGAGGCCTGAGTTGGAGGATTACCATGAATTCAAAGCAAACCTGGGCTAACTAGGGAATAATACACTATGTCAGAAGTTGAAAGAGAAAAATATGTCATACTACCAAAATTCAGAAAGAGGGGAATGAGGAAGAGGAAAGGGAAAGGAAGAGAGGAGAAAAGAAACACAATGTCAGAGATAACAAAAGTGGAGAAAGTTTAAAGGATGACAATTCACTGAATCAATCCACCAGCACTTTGTAGGGCAGAGGCAAGAGGTCAAACTCTCCACTGTCGTTTTTATCTATGTTGTTCTATTTACCAATAAAGACTCGGGAGTCAGTTGTTGGGGTGAAAATTTGCTAGATCAGAGAAGCCAAGAAGCAACCAGCTGACTTTCCATTTTGGCTGGAGACTCAGTGAGAGAGCATCTCTCCACTAGTCCCAAACCCAAAAGGGACCACTAATCTCCAAGTCCCTCCCTAATCCCTCCTGTGCATCTCTTTCCATCTTCCTGGGTCCTCCGTACTCTCTATGGTTAATTCTTGTCAACTTGTCGCTGTCTCTGCCCTTGATCCAAGGTTAATTTTATTAATGCAATCTCAGAGTTTCACAGTGTGATCGATCAAATATTCTGCAACACCCCACTGTCACCCTCAGCAACCCGAGTTCTCTTAGACTTACTGGCCATGACTTAGGAAAACCCTGGATTCATTATGCAGATACAGGAAAGAATTTCAGGACTAGCCAGTTTATGAAGCAGAGCTGGGTTTTAATGAAGTTATCATTTACATAGGCTTCAGTACAAGGTCTAAGAGAAAGGGGCTTTTAGAGGAATGACATGCCTGACAATATGGGTGTGCTCTTCTCTACGAGAGTCACTGAAGCAAAGTGTACCAGAGTGTGGGCATTCCTCCTAAAAGGAGTCTAGGAGCTTGGCATTCTACAATAGTCGAGGACTTTGGTGGGGTTTGAAGTCATTGTCTTTAAAGGATTCCTAAGACACGTGAAAGGGATTACAGGATTACAACTCCTCAGGAGCACCTGGCAGGATTACAGTTGATAAAAACCCACAGGCTACAGGAAGGTAGGATAGCTTTTACTGCATGGAGTCTTGTTTGAGAGGCTCAGGTGATGTCTGGGGGAAGGAATGAGGTCTTACAAGAGCATATGCATCCAAACCTTAAGCTTGGTTCACTATTATTTGAACATGAAATATCTATATAAAAGTATAAGGAAGCCTAAATTTACATAGGCTGCCTTTACAGAAAATATTAATTGTGCCACAAATTCTTGCATTTCAGCTGATGGGGGGGGGGGGCTTCAGCTAGACTCTGGGATGAGAGGCTCTTATATCCTGCCTCATATCAGCATATCTATGGCCTAGGCTGTGAAATCATCTGTGAATAAACAGACCAAGTTCTCCGCTCTTGAAGGAGCCCTCATTTTAAAGAGGAACAGACAATAAGAAAAAAAAAAAAAAACATGAGAAAAAAAAAAAACAGAACCAATGAATCCACGAATAAAAAGAAAGAGGCAGCTAAGAGGTGGGGAGAGTAGGCTCAGTCACCAGCAGGAGGTGTGAGGTATGACAGAGGTACCTAAGGTTGGAATTGGAATGATCTAGAAGGGGGAAGGGGCTGAGAGGGTCCACAAGAAGGAGAAAAGTTGGGTCTGTCA
This sequence comes from Arvicola amphibius, assembly GCF_903992535.2. NCBI lineage: Eukaryota > Metazoa > Chordata > Mammalia > Rodentia > Cricetidae > Arvicola > Arvicola amphibius. Next base: position 74,979,403 of record NC_052047.1, read on the forward strand.
CAAGGATCTGCTTAGAGCCCTGGGAATGGACACAGACAGGAAGTAGAAGCCACAGCAGGTCCTGCTACAATGCTGGGGGACTGGGATTGGAGGATTGGAGGGAGAATACAAATTGCCTACCTGATCAATACACTGGCCTCAAAAAATCAGTTTTAAAAGACATAATTTCTTTGTAAATTGGATAGTCTTCCTACCCTGCTCTGAATATGGGCTTTGTGTATTCTTTATTAAAAGTCTCCTTATTTAATAATTCCCCAGAGCTTATGAAACTGTCCCGTGGGACACAATGCTACCACCAAAACTTGACCCAGAGGAAACAACGGTGGAAAAGGCTGCTGACCTCATCTCACAGTGTTTCACACTGAAAAGATATGAACGGCTGCCAGCCGTAACCCAGGTCAGTGAGCGTCCTCGACCATGGTGAAAGGGTACCAGCCATAACCCAGGTCAGTGAGCATCCCCGAGCATGGTAAAAGGGTACCAGCCGTAACCCAGGTCAGTGAGTGTCCCCGAGCATGGTAAAAGGGTACCAGCCATAACCCAGGTCAGTGAGCGTCCTCGACCATGGTGAAAGGGTACCAGCCATAACCCAGGTCAGTGAGCGTCCTCGACCATGGTGAAAGGGTACCAGCCATAACCCAGGTCAGTGAGTATCCCGACCACGGTGAAAAGGTGTCAGTGAGTGTTACAGATCATGGCTCCTACTGTTTGCTTTGACTGAAAATCAACTCCCAAACTCAAGCCACAGTGATATTTCATTAATAGGAATTATATATGAAATTGGAAGTTATATAATCACAAGTCGCTCATAATTGTAAACATTTTTCTCGTTGTTCATACTGAAAATGTTTACTAAAATTAATGACTTCTCCTTCAAAGTCATTTGTGGTGGCTATTAATTTTGGAAATTACAGAAGAACGTTAAATAATGAAAGAGACACAGAGACATTATTCTTCCCGATAATCTATGCAGAGCA